>NC_133324.1:278987719-279222719 GCF_042186555.1 Aquarana catesbeiana
TTTTTCGGCGTAGCGGGGTTCCCCTTTATAATCCATACCAGACCTAAGGGCCTGGTATGCCCCGCGCTCGCCGCAATAGGAAGATTTGTTTTTCCTATTGCAGCGAGCGCGAGATGCAATACCATCCCCTCGTGTCGTATTTGGTCTGTCGGACCAGCCTACACACGAGCGGGCTTTCCGTCGGACCAGCACACACACGAGCGGACTTTCCGCCCGAAACTGAGTCCGACGGAAAGATTTAAAACATGTTTAAAATCTAGGTCCGGCGGGCTTTTGGGAAGAAGTCCGCCGGAAAAGTCCGCCGCCGCCCACACACGGGCGGATTGTCCGGCACACTCTGGTCCGCCGGACCAAGTATGCCGGAAAGTCCGACCGTGTGTACGCGGCATTAAAGGTGATAATGTCACAAATGTGCAATAATTGGTGCTAACTATATAAAGTGATAGCTTTTAAGGGCAGATGCTAATTGCCAGGTGAACCCACTAATAAGCTCACAAAAACCCAAGTTCTAATTACATAAATGTGTAAGTGAAGTAACAAAAAACATTAGCTTCGTAGTGTTAAAGACCACATACTAACAAACATAAAAAACTGATGATAGAAAGTAAGGGGTCCCTGCATTTGCTGGGACTTCCCAGTGTCATGACTACTCTGAAAAACAATGAACCTAAAAACAAAACAAAAGTACCCCAAACGCTAAACCGGGATCCCCACTGAATCTATAGCATGATGTGCATGCATCATAGCAAGTGAATATGTCACTTCAAACTAAAGACTAAAAAGCGTGCAAGATGAAAAAATGTACCTTATTCAAAAGCTTTTACATAGTGACATAGTAAGCGAGGTTGAAAAAGACACACGTCCAACCTATGTGTGTGATTATATGTCAGTATATGTCAGCAAATGCAGGGATCCCTTTTGTCAGGGCTGGGCTCAGCCCTCCCTTCTCAAAGCTGGCCGCTCAAATGTCGGCTAATTGCCAGCTCCTATTTCTCCACAGTGACTCACCTGTTGATGATATCCTGCTCGTCAGTCCTGCCTACTTAAGTCCTCTGGTCCAGATGATCTCTGCCTTCTCCTTGGTCACATCTCTAGAGATGCTCTCAACTTGCTTGGCTGACATTCCTTCTGGCTCCAGATCCTGCTTGCTGTTCTACGCTCATCTCTGGCTCCCCGACGTTTTGGCTTGTCTGACTATCCGTTCCGGTTCCTGAACTCTGGCTATGTTTTGACTATGTTTACTCGGTTTACCTTTTTTTTTATTATTATTAAACAATTGTGATGTAACCACTTGACAACTGGGCACTTAAACCCCCCTCTTGCTCAGACCAATTTTCAGCTTTCAGTGCTCTCACACTTTGAATAACAATTACTCAGTCATGTAATACTGTACCCAAATGAATTTTTTGTCCTTTTTTTCATACAAATAGAGCTTTCTTTTGGTGGTATTTATATACCACAAATGAGCCCCAAAATACATTCTGCTACTCCTGACTATTATGATACCACATGTGTGAGACTTTTTCACAGCCTAGCCACATAGAGAGGCCCAACATGCAGGGAGCACCATCATGTGTTCAAGTAGCATAAATTACACATCTAACTTGTTGACTACCTATTACACTTTTGAAGGCCCTAGAGCACCAGGACAGTGACACTGAGGTGGCACTGATGACAGGTGGCACTGATGACAGGTGGCACTGATGACACGTGACACTGATGACAGATGGCACTATTATATGGCACTCATGACACGTGGCACTGATGACAGATGGCACTAATACGTGGCACTGATGACAGATGGCATTAATACGTGGCACTGATGACAGATGGCACTGATACATGGCACTGCTGACACGTGACACTAATAACAGATGGCACATGACACTGACAGATGGCACTGATGACAGATGGCACTAATATGTGGCACTGATGACAGATGGCACTGACAGATGGCAGTGGGACAGATGGCACTGACAGGTGATGTGGTCACTTTATTTTCTGCTTTTTTTTTTTTCCTGACACTCACCGCTGCAGCCGTTAGCTCTCCCTCCTCACATGATGTCTCTGTGTGAGGAGGGAGAGCCGGCGATGAGAGATGATCTCATATGTTTACATATGAGATCATCTCTCATTGGAAGCTCCGATCTCTTGTGAACGGCTGCTGTGATTGGCCATTTACCGCGATCTGTGACTGGCTGTGTCCAAGGGACACGGCCAGCACAGAATTTCCCTGATGCGCGCCCGCGGGAGTGCGCATCGTGGAAGTAAACAGGAAGACGTCCAGGGATGCCCTCCCGGCAATTGGCGTCTGCGCTGTAGCCGTCTTTCGGCTATAGTACGGGCGCGAAGTGGTTAATTGTACTTCTGTCTCAGTCTGATTCATGGTTTCTGACAGTAGGAAAAGGCCATGAATTCAGAAGATGCAGTCAAGCCACTTGTTGGTAATATTTTTTCCAGACTGGATGAGCAGGATCACCACATGGATCAGTTTGCCATGGCGTTACAAACGCTCCTGAGTCGCACGGCTCACCTGGAATCTCCCTCTGTGGCTGCTCTGGTACAACCTGTGTTGCAGGCCGTCCCTGCTGCTGCTCCAGTCTCTGTGCAGACACCCGCCTCAAGCATTACCTCTATAAGAGATATATCTGGTTCTGCTCCGATTCCCCAGCGATTTAGGGGCGATCCAGTCCAATGCAGAGGGTTTCTCAACCAGGTTGAGTTATACTTTGAGATGCTGCCCCAGGCACTTCCCACGGACAGAAGCAAATTAGGTTTTGTGATATCTTTGTTTTCTGAGAGAGCCTTGGCCTGGGCAAACCCTCTATGGGAGACACAAAAACATGTTGTCTTGAGTTACCCTGAGTTTGTGACTTCTTTAAAAGGGTATTTGACTTTCCCGCACGCTCCGCTTCTGCTGCCAAGTGCCTCATGTCCATCAAACAAACAGAGTACGAGAACTGTTGATTACTCCATTGAATTCTGTACTCTGGCAGCAGAGGTTGCTTGGAACAATGAGGCCCTTGTGGCTGCTTTTTCTCATGATCTCTCAGATACCATCAAGGATGAGATAGCAGGCCGAGATATAACCACTGACCTGGAGAGGTTGATCACGTTTGCCATCCTCATTGACTCCGGACTCAGAGAAAGACTCCCTTTTAAGGAGCGCTTGCGGAAGCCTCCTGTACATTTGTCTCCGAACTTTGCAGTCCCACCCTTGCCTCCCTCACCTCCCATGCATCCTGGTACCGAGTCGGTCTGTAAAGATGAACCCAAGCACTTGGGCTTCACGCGTCTCTCTCCGGATGAGAGAACCCTTAGGAGGAGGGAGAGAATGTGCCTTTATTGTGGCCAGGCAGGTCACTTTTTGAAGTCTTGTCCTACCCATCCAGGGAACGCCCGAACCTTGAGGTCCTGTCACGGACAGACCTTAAGTCGCTTTGTTTCGTCCCCAGTTATCCAGCAGGATAAGCCCCTGGTTTCGGTTACCCTTTCTTGGGCTGAATCGTCCGTCGAAATACAAGCTCTGATCAACTCTGGGGCTGCAGGCCTGTTCATTGATGCTGCCTTTGTATCGAAGCACTCGATTCCACTGCGGCTGTGTGACACTCCACTTGGCATGGAGGCTCTTGATGGAAGACCTCTACAGCTTGCCCATGTGACTCATGAGACTGTTCCGTTGTCCATGGCCATAGGGGCTCTTCACCATGAGATAATCCAATTCCAAGTTATTTCCTCACCTAAGTTTCCCCTGGTTTTTGGTTATCCTTGGATACAGAGGCACAACCCCTCTTTTGATTGGCTCTGTGCTGAGGTTGTCTCCTGGTCGCCACAATGAAGTAAGACATGCTTCCAAAAGATAGCCAAGGTCCTGCGCACCTCTTCGATCTCCTCCCTGCCGGAGGACTACCGCGATTTTAGCGCCGTCTTTGACAAAGGTCAAGCCAGTAGTTTGCCTCCACACCGGTCGTATGATTTTTCCATTGACCTTCAGCCTGGTGCCATACCCCCTCGTGGCCGGGTTTACCCTTTGTGGGTCTTGGAGGATAAGGCCATGGAAGAGTATGTTGCAGACGCACTTTCTCAAGGTTTCATCCGCAAATCCTCATCTCCTACTGGTGCTGGTTTCTTCTTTGTGAAGGAGCAAAGTGGTGAACTGAGACCTTGTATCTATTATAGGGGTCTCAATCGTTTCACGATTTAAGAATGCCTATCCGATTCTGTTTATTACGAAGTTATTTGAACGCCTCAAGGGAGCAATGGTTTTCACAAACTTGATTCACAAAGCTCCCGTGGGAATCTTAGCGACAAACAGCCATAAAAAAAAAGTTACACAAATACGTGACTAGACTGTTAACACATAAAAACACACATTGGCTAACACAACTCATTGTATAGATTTTAGGAATTGTGGACACATCTAAACATCCATTGAAACTGTTCAAAGTTCAATTCAACACATGGTGGAAAGGATTTGAAGTTTGTGCAAGTCAGAAATATTTTAAAAGTACCTATATGGTTATTATAAGTCATTTGAATTATATATGATATTGTAGGTCACAGATATGATTATAATTAGTATCTGCTGACCTAATAACTTTGTTATAAGGTAAAAACATGAAAGTTGTGATTATAAGTAGAAGTGTTTAAGAAACGAATATTATGAAAAACATATCATCGTAATTATAACTGTGTGTGTATATATATATATTTATATATACATATATATATATATATATATATATATATATATATATATATATATATATATATATATATATATATATCTGTATCGTAATTATAACTAAGAATTTACACATGTTTTTAGATAAACAAATATTCATATTAGATAATCATTTTGTGTAATATTGATTAATATATATAACAACATGTGTCTTTGACATGGACATTCATTGTACTGTTCATTTAAGCACAAGAGAATCCATTTTGTTCTCACTGTTGAAATGTGTTCTGTAACCTTCACCTAACACACAGACACTTCTCCTACTAAACGCTCTCTACTCCCCCCTCCCTTTTCAAGGTTTTACTTTTGCAATTGTTCTATTCGCTAGTTTTTAATAATATATTTCTATTTGTTAGCTTTTAATAACATATTGCTATTTGTTACTTTTTAATAACATCTCACACCACCCCTTTCTTATCTATGTATAAAATAACATGTAATAATAAATTTTTCACTGAACGGACATTTTAAACACAGTGATTGAGTCCTGTGAATCTGTTCCTGCAGCTGCAGTATTAACTTTGTTTTAGAGTCCCAATCAGAAATCAGTCATATCAGTCTTGGCGAGCCAGCCAGGAGTCATAACAGGAGTTTGGCAGAGTCTCCAGAAGGAACCGCGCTTCGATCGGGATCATCGGGAAACGCAGACCTCAAATGCCGGCTAGGTAAGCTGCCCTTAAGCTTGCTATATTTCTGCCTTTTCCTATGTATCCTATCTGTCGGTTCTCAAGGAAACCAGACCACTCTCGGACCTTTCTGGTTGGGTAACGTTTGTGTGTGTGTGAATGTGTTTGTGTCCCCCTTCACGGGTTGGACTGTGTGTGGATAGGGAAAATCCTCTGCAGTTCCCTGCGTTGACTCCTTGTGGGCGACCTGGGTCAGAGGCGCATGGTAGGGTCAGATAAAACTCACAGAGAAGAGAAGAGACGAGGAGGGTCTCTTAATGAGTGTTTTGTCTATTGTCATAAACCCCTTCTATCCACGTAGATAAGTGGAGACTATTCTTGTAAATCTGCAGATTTGCTGTACTATTTGTTTTAGAGGCAAGAGGGTATAGGCAAAAGTAGAGAAGAGAGAAGACTGGCCAGTCATTATGGGCATTAAATTAATTAAGGGAATGAAGGGAGAGAGGCCTTCAGAAAATGCCCAGCGCAAGATGAGCGCTAGAGAATATATGAACCGAAGGTACGGTTCTGCCTATACTGAGCCCCTAGATAAATGGGTAGAATGGACAAAGGGAACAGCTAAACCTTTAAAATCTTTTGATTTAAAAGTATGGCAAACTTTTCTGCACGATTATGGCCCACTACTGTGCAGTGAAGGAACGTGGAGAATAGCTTGCACATGGGAGACAGAAGCTAAAGTAGCAAATCAAACTGGCTTGACGGAGATATTTAATAAAAGTACTGCCCAAATTTACTACGTTTAGCCAGTAGACTCTGTAGAGGAGGACCCCCCACCTTATGTGGCTGCCAGTTTGGCTTTAAGGGGTCCACGCACAAAAGCAAAAGAATTAGATTACATGGAACACACAAAAGATGAGCTATGCAATATAGTAGAGAGCAGAGGTTTAACAGTCCCATATCAACCTACAAAGAGGGATTTGGCTCGTATCCTAGAAACAGATGATTGGCATAAATCAAAGGGCACATATGCAAACCTAGATCTCTCTGAACTTAAGGCTTTGGCCAGAGAAAGAGAGATAGAGTCTGAACTTCCAGAGCAAACCATAATTTCCAAATTGTGGCAGCAAGATGAAGAGAGAAGGAAGGGAGATGCCAGCCCTTCTGCCCCTGGCATAGAGAAATCTGTTGCAGTTTATCCTGTCAGAACCCAATTAGTTTTTGAAGGTGATGCTGTTGACAGTAAGTCTCAAATTAAATGGCATGTACCTTTTAGTCCCCAAGATATGAGAGCCATATTAGAGGGATTGGGAGATCCTAGAAAGAATCCAATTGGGTTTGCAAACAAACTTAGTGCTGCACAGGAAGCATATGAGGCTTCTGCTACTGACATTCATCAGCTTCTTATTAAAGCAGTGGGAAGCAACATGTCTGGCTATATACTTAAAGAATGTGGTGTAGACGTCAAAAATCTAGGTAAGATGGTTAGTGGACAGGAGGTTTGTGAGAAATTGAAGGAAAAATTGCCCCAAATATATGGACAAACCAGACATGCTGAATTTATGAATGCTAAGCAAGGGAAAGAGGAAGCAGCAGGGGCTTATTGGAGGCGGTTAAGTGAGATGGCTGAGGAAGCAGGCATTAAAATAGAGGAAGAGAAGGTGGGAGAAACTGCAAGTCCATCTACACAACTGGTGAAACAAAGGTTTCTTGATGGTTTAATACCCCAGTTGAAAGAAAAGTTGTTCACAGCAAGGCCTGAGGCAGGCAATATGTCTATTCGAGACGTCCTGCCTATCCTGTTGTCCATAGAAAACAGGATTAACCAAAAAGACAGCAAACCCAAGGTAATGTACATGGGGAAGCAGAGAGGAAAAGGAAGAGGAAGAGGCAAAGGCAATTTCAGAAATCATGGCAATCGGGGACCAATTATATGCTACAATTGTGATGGGGAAGGACACATAGCCAAATTCTGCCATCTTCCTGACCGTAGACTAGAAAAGAGCTTAGAGGCCCCTCATGCTGATCCCAGTTCTCTGCCAAAAGCAGTGGATCAGGCATAGGAAAATGGCATGCCAGTATCAATCATGTTAAATAGGGGAGACAATGGTCCCGAGGCCAGAGTAAAAGTATTTTTACAAGAACTCCCCTATCCTGGAGGAGAAACAGAATTAACCTATTTAATTGATACTGGTGCAAGCCGAAGTGTTTTTAATATAGAGGACTTACCTCCAGGATTATTATCTACAAATGTTATCTCTGGTGTTGGCCTAACCGGGACCTCTACTGATTTGGTTGAGTCCAAGCCACTTAAACTCAGGCTAGGACAGCAAACAGAAATTGTCACTAAAGTGTTAGTTTCAGACACAGTTCCTACCAATCTTTTGGGAGCTGACATTTTGAACCAAATTTTAGCAAACATAGACTACACTCCTACAGGAGTCCAAGTGGTCAGTAGTCTATCAGGAGAAGTTTTAAATTCTGCCTGTGGAGTATTTTTAATCCAAGACTCCACTCTGCCATTTCCACCAGAATTGAAAGTGATTCCCATTGAATTATGGGCCACCAGCAAATATGATGTAGGTCTGCTGGATTGCACCCCAGTCATGATAAAAATTAAACCAGGAGCCCATCTCCCACAGATTAAACAGTACCCACTGAGTATTGCTCAGACTGAGGGGATAAAGGATCAAATCACTCAACTGAAAGCAGCAGGGGTTGTTGTACCAATTAAGTCCCAGGTCAATACACCCCTGTTCCCAATTGCAAAGAAGCCAGACAAGAAGGGTGGGCAGGTGACATATCGCATGGTGCATGATTTGAGAGCCATTAACAATATAATAGAGGCAGATACCCCGATCGTGCCCAACCCCCGCACTTTACTAAGTGGAATACCTGCCTCCAGCACCTGCTTAACAGTGATTGATCTTGCAAATGCTTTCTTTTCAGTGCCCCTGCACCCAGATTGCTGGCACCTTTTTTCATTTACCCATGATGCCCAAAAGTTAGCATGGACAAGATTGCCCCAAGGCTGTGTGAGTAGCCCCCCTGAATATAATACTGCGTTAAAGCAAGTATTGGACCAATGGTCCCCCTCACACCCAAACACAGTTTTGCTTCAGTACATAGACGATTTGCTTATTTGTTCTGATACAAAGGACATTTGTAGCAGAGAAACAGTAAGCCTTCTCCTGTTTCTCTATAACAGTAACAACAAAGTTAGCAAAGATAAGCTACAATACTGCCAAGAGAAAGTGATCTTCCTGGGTCACTGCATTTCACATGGAATCCGTCACCTAACCCCAGATCGAGTTAAAACTCTACAAAACTTTGAAAAGCCAAGAAATGTCCGGCAACTACGTGCCTTCCTGGGGTTAGTGGGATATTGTAGGGACTGGATTCCAAATGCATCAGAACTTATGGCTCCTCTATATGAGGCTACCACTAGAAACCCTTTCAAACTCACATGGGACAATGAATTGCAGATGAAGGAGCTTATTAAAATTTTGTCTGAAGCTCCCGCCATTGGACTTCCTGACTATACTAAGACTTTCTCGTTGTTCTGTCATGAAGTCAATGGATTTGCTGCAGGTGTACTCACCCAGCTACATGGAGACAAACAGAGGCCTGTGATGTATGTATCAGCCTCATTAGACCCTGTCATCAAAGGCTCCCCCAGTTGTATGCGAGCCATAGCAGCCTGCATTTTGCTGCTAGACAAAGTAACGGAGCTTGTATTAGATTCTGCTCTGATCCTGTATGTGCCACATGCAGTACAGGAAATCATGAATCAAGTAAATACTAGACATGTGTCTGCCAGTAGATTTGACAAGTACCAGTCTGCTCTTTTTGCTCCATCGAATTTAACAATCAAACGATGTGTTACTTTAAATCCGGCTACTCTTCTTCCTATAATTGATGAGGAAGATGCAACAAATGGTACTGATGTAGAACCTGAGAGTTTTTCTCATGATTGTATGGCTCTTATGGAGGTAGAAAGGGCCTCTGTCACACCAGCAAAAGATGAGCCCTTATCAGATTGTGACACACACTTATTCGTAGATGGTTCCAGATTTTACACTGACGATGGTCAGCCACACACAGGGTTTGCTGTAACCACTACAGACACCATTTTACATCAGGAAGCATTGAAACCCCAGATGTCAGCACAGGAAGCGGAGTTGTATGCTGTAGTCAAAGCATGTCATCTCCTAGAGAATCAAAGGGGAAACATCTACACTGACAGCAGATATGCATTTGGAATGATTTTGGGCCTATCTGGAAAGCACGGCACTTTCTGACTAGTGCAGGGAAGCCAGTGAGACATGCAAAACTCATAGAGCGGCTATTTGAGGCCTTTCAGAAACCAGCAGAAGTTGCCATCTTGAAGGTAAAAGGGCATGCAAGGGGAAGTGACATGACAGCCAGAGGAAATGCTTTAGCGGACCAAGCGGCAAAGGATGCTGCCCTTATGGCATTTGGAGTCACATCCACTGTAGGGGTCGCCCAGGTAGCGGGGACAGATTCCCCTCATCAAGAGCAGTGGGATGTAGAAACTCTAATTCAGTTGCAGAACCAGGCCCCTGATGAAGAGACGGATAAGTGGATCAAATGTAATGCTACCCAAAATCAGCAGGGCCTGTGGAGCGCTGACAACAGGTGGTGTCTACCCAGGAGTTTGTACCCAGTTTTAGCACAGCTGGCACATGGCGTCAGTCATCTTGCTAAGGGCGCGATGGTGGCACTTACTGACTGCTATTGGATAGCACCTGGATTTAGTGCATTTGCAGCCAGGTTTTGTGCTTCATGTCTCACTTGTGCTCTGTACAATGCAGGGAGGCCTGTTCATGTTCCCCAAAGGCATTTCTCTAAAGCCAGATTTCCCTTTCCAAAGAATTCAAATAGACTACATTCAGATGCCCAGAATAGGCACCTATGAGTTTGCTTTAGTGTGTGTTGACATGTTTTCAGGTTGGCCAGAGAGCTGGCCAGTAGCCAAAGCAAATGCAAAAACAACAGCAAAGAAAATTTTGAATGAAATAGTTTGTAGATATGGAGTTCCTGAAACTATTGAGAGTGACAGAGGAACCCATTTTACTGGGGAAGTAATGAAAGAGGTAATGGAAGCACTTCACATACAGCAAGCTTTCCATACACCTTATCATCCACAAAGTAGTGGTAAAGTTGAGAGACTAAATGGAATTTTGAAAAACAGATGTGCAAAAATTAAAGCAGATACAGGAAAAGGATGGGTGGAAGCTTTGCCATTAGCCCTATATTCTGTAAGAACTACCCCTAAACAACCACATGGACTGTCCCCCTATGAGATTTTATTTGGAGGGCCACCCAAAACAGGGCTATATTTTCCCCAACAGTTGCAGGCTTCTCACTCTAATCTATTAGAATATGTTCAGATTTTGCAAAGAACATTGAATAAAATACATGAAGGTGTTTATAAATCTATCCCCGACCCAGATTCTGTTTCAGGTATTCACAGAATCCAACCAGGTGACTGGGTGGTGGTCAAGCGACACGTCAGAAAGCCACTAGAACCAAAATTTGACGGACCACATTTGGTGCTTTTGACAACCGGTTCTGCTGTCAAGTTGGAAGGAAAGCCCACCTGGATTCACGCCAGTCACTGCAAGAAAATCCTGAAGTGATGATATCCTTTGAAAAAAAGATGATAATGTTTCTTTTCTTTTTGTTGTTTGTGAGAACTGAGACATGGAAAAATAACCCTTTCATCCAAATGTTAAAATTGTATGCAACCCATAGCAACGCTAGTAACTGCTGGGTGTGTTCTCACTTACATCCCCAAACAGGAACAATACCCATGATAGCAATGCCTCTCAATTTCACTGATCTAAACAGGACCAGAATAAATGGCTCATACATAGTCTCCACAGCTAATGAGCACAGATCAGTAACTTTGATGGTTTTGAAACAGATAAACACTCCACAGATTTGTTTAAACATTACATGCCCGTTTAACACTAAATGTACACGGTTGGGCAATTCAGATTGCAGCGGAGCAAAAATTACAGTTTATGGAGGAGACTATGGTCAATATTATTATATCCCAGATCCAGAACTAAATAGAACCCTTTATAGTACAAATTGCTCACAGTTTCCAATATGTGAAAATATCGGTTTCCTGAGATTCCATGTTATTGCTTCCAGTTTTTTAGGAGCAGGCATACCGTCCATACGTAGAGGGTTATATTATATATGTGGAAATAAAGCTTACGCCTGGCTTCCTACTAATGTTACAGGTACATGTTACATTGGGAAGTTAGTACCTGCTTTGGCTGTTCGCAAAGATACAGTGCGACCAGATCAAAGTCCAGAATACCCTTTAGTGTTCAAAAGAGAGCTGTTCACTGAAGGTGACATGGCATGGTCATGGTTCCCTTCCTGGACAGGATGGGGAATTGAAGCAATGAGAAGACTAAATAATTACACTAGAATTGTAGATGAGATTTTTAACCTTACTACCACTGATATAGGTTTATTAAATGAAGAAATGGCTCAGCTTAAAAAAGTAGTATTAGAGCACAGATTAACGCTAAATTATCTCACTGCAGCTCAAGGTGGGATGTGTAAGATATTTCACACTGACTGTTGTATATACATTTCTGATAATGAGGACATTATTAAAGGGCATCTTGCTAAGATAAGAGAACTACAGAATAAGGCCAGAGATGTTGCTAAAGATGGATGGAACCCCTTTAAGGGTTTAGGAGGTTTTGGTGATTTTTTATATGGCATAGCAACATGGTTACAGAAACTAGGCACTTACATTGTGATGTTCCTATTTCTCATGTTTGTTATTTACTTCCTCATCAGGCTATGCCTCTGTGTGACTACCCGCTGTACCAACAAATGTACCACCAGCCCTGATGAACCCATTATTGTGAGAAAGCTAGGAGAGAGCTGAACAGGACGCCGTCTCTCTGCGCCAATGTAACAGGAGTTACCAGCAATCGGCTGAACGTAACGCGGAGAAGAATGGTGTCAAATAAACAAAAGGGGGGAAATGACATGGACATTCATTGTTCTGTTCATTTAAGCACAAGAGAATCCATTTTGTTCTCACTGTTGAAATGTGTTCTGTAACCTTCACCTAACACACAGACACTTCTCCTACTAAACGCTCTCTACTCCCCCCTCCCTTTTCAAGGTTTTACTTTTGCAATTGTTCTATTCGCTAGTTTTTAATAATATATTTCTATTTGTTAGCTTTTAATAACATATTGCTATTTGTTACTTTTTAATAACATCTCACACCACCCCTTTCTTATCTATGTATAAAATAACATGTAATAATAAATTTTTCACTGAACGGACATTTTAAACACAGTGATTGAGTCCTGTGAATCTGTTCCTGCAGCTGCAGTATTAACTTTGTTTTAGAGTCCCAATCAGAAATCAGTCATATCATCTTTCATAGATATACCAGTTTTTATAGATATAGATTTATAGATATACATATATATAACCATTTTATGTAATAGTGATTAATCAAAATTATACTGAGTGTATTTTATATTAGACCGGTTACCAGAATACTTAAAGGTATATATTCTTCTCACCAAGATACAAACAAAATACATATTATGAAAATTGAACATTTTATTTAAAAGATAGTTCAGAACACATTTTCTGCTCTCAGACACTCCTAGTGGTTGAAGATATTACCTTAAACTCACGGAACTCCCTGGGAGGTAAATTATTAGGTTTTGCTTAAGCAATAGAAAAGAAGCCATACCTTTTGGGCAGAACTTATTATAATTTTATGATCTCATTGTCTGAGATGGTATTTAGAAGCAAGAAAGATGCCATGAGAGGGGGAGGCTCAGGGACCCACCCTGACGGACACTCAGGGACACACCCTGAGGGGGGACACTGGGAGATACACACACTCCCAGACAGACTTACACTCATGCACCATGCATGAATACATATTTTGACATCCATGAAGATTCCTGAACCCTGATCCTTGGAACTCGGAGTTCGCAAGAAGTAAATCCTCTTATCCATTTTTGAGAGCTACGGCAGCCATCTTGACTCTGGTAACCAGCCATTAGGAACAGTAGCCATTTTGGAATGGGTAATTATGTCATGTTGATTTTATCTTGTATGTTTTCTAAAATATTGAATTATTGAATGTTATACAATTGATAGTCGTTCTCTCGAATCAATAACCGCCTTGTAGATTTTTCTCTAAAAATTCAATTTTTCATTATATTTTTCTTTTTGCATAGTTACCACTTTTATTGACAAAACAAACGTCTAATTTATTTCACATTATTAACCACTTACTTACCTGCAGTATAGTAACAGTTGGACATGGGAAATACAGACATTCTGTTTAATTGTCAATTTCACAAGGTTATTGATTCTACCGAGAAGTTATCATGGTGGTATTACATCAAAGGTAATACACTCCCATTTTGCAGGTGTTTCCATTAATTTTCAAGATGTTCATGTAACGCAATCGGTATTTTAATTTCATGTAAACATTTGTTTTTTGTCAACCAATTAATGTAACTATTTTGTATGATCACATGTCTCCGTGAATAAGTTTTATATGTATAGACTTTGTCATATAGATTGTTATTTTGTATCTTAAAGATATCCTCGTTAAAAATTACGCAAAAATAAATACTGTGCGGGAAAACTGTCCTTAAAAAGCACAACAGTCCAAACCCGTGGGGTTACGTCCTCTGCAGCGTTTTCTTGGCTTTGCCAACAATTATCGGAAGTTTATTCGTAACATCTCGTCTCTGGTCAAGCTCCTGACTGATATGACCAGAAAGGACAGTAACCCACAGAATTGGTCCCGAGCCCATTAAGGCCTTTGAGATTCTCAAGGCTGCCTTTTGTTTCTGCTCCTGTGTTGGCACATCCTGATCCTACATTACCTTTTATCCTTGAGGTTGATGCTTCTAAAACTGGAGTTGGCGCCCTTCTGTCTCAACGTCTTACCTCTGAGAGCGCTATGCATCCGTGTGGCTATTTTCCAAGAAATTGTCACCTACTGAGTGCAATTACGAGATTGGTGACAGAGAGCTGTTAGCGATCATTTTAGCCCTGAGGTAATGGAGACATCTCCTCGAAGGTACCGTTGTGCCGGTTCTCATTCTTACTGACCATAAGAATCTCACATTCTTGTCTGAGGCTAAACGCCTCTCTCCCAAAAGGGCGCGATGGGCTCTTTTCTTGTTTAGTTTCAATTCAAATGTTTCATTCTTACCCGGTACTAAGAATGTAAGGGCTGACGCTTTGTCACAACAATTTTCCTCCACTTCCAAGATGGAGTTGGTTCCAGTTCCTGCGATTCCTCCTGATCGTATCCTGGTTATGGTTCGCACCAGTCTCACTTCTCTTTTGGGTGACAAAATTCTTGCTGCTCAGGTCCATGGTCCTCCCGAGAAACCTTGTGAACACTGCTTTATCCCAGAAAGTCTCCGTACTGCCGTGCTCCAGACTTACCATTCTCCCAAAGCTGCTGGCCAGCCTGGGAAGAATCAACTCTCTTGGGCCATTTCCCAACAATTCTGGTGGCCTAATCTATGTACTGATGTAACCGCCTTTGTAGCTGCCTGTTCCGTGTGTGCTCAGAGTAATGCCCCGTACACACGATCGGATTTTCCGACAACAAAACCGTGAATTTTTTTCCGAAGGATGTTGGCTCAAACTTGTCTTGCATACACACAGTCACACAAATGTTGGCCCAAAATTCCGAACGTGAGAATGTGGTGACGTACAACACGTATGACAGGACTAAAAAAGGAAGTTCAATAGCCAGTGCGCCACCCTTTGGGCTCCTTCTGATAATCTCGGGTTTATCCCGTGTTAGTAGAAGTTTGGTGAGAGACGATTCACGCTTTTCAGACTCGTGCTTTTCAGTTCATTTCTGCTTGTCAGTTTGTGCTTGTGGGTTCGTATCTGTTCTTCAGTGCGTGTTGTCAGTTTGTTCCTGTCTTTCAGTGCATTCTATTTATAGTTCGCTTGTGTTTAGTTCTTGTCCGCTCGTTTCTGATTTTCAGCACGTTCTTCTCAGGTACTTTCTGATTTTCAGTGAGTTTTTTTAGTTCGTTCTGACCAGCCGACTGTTTTCTAGCCATATTGCGGTTACGTTCTCGTGGGAGAGCTTGTGCCATTGTTGGGCTTGGTGTTGGAGGTCTTGCTTTGACCCAAGTCCAGTCCATGAACAGGGCAAGGAGGAGTTCATAGACAAAGAATTGTGTCAGGGAAATGGCTGTAGGAGAACTGGCAATAGTGCCAGTTGTCAAGGAACCAACAGCAGGAGAAGGGCTCTTGGACCCAGCATCTCTACCAGCAGTTATGGCAGGAGAAGGACTTTAGGACCCAGTATCTCTACCAGCAGGTCACATGGGCCTATATAAGGAAGTCTGCTAGTGTCTGCAGTTGCTGGTTTGTCAGTCTTCCTGTGTTCATGAGCCTCTGTGCAATTACTATTTGGATTCCTGTTGTGACCCGGCTTGTTCCTGACCTGTCTGATCTGCTCTCCTGGTTTGACCCCCTGGCTTGATTTACCGACTTGTTGTCCTCTCCAGTACCTGATCCCGGCTTGTATCACGGACTTTGCTACAGTATCTGTTCCTGCCTGCTTCCTGATACCAGACCTTTGGCTTGTCCCTGTTTCTGCAACCTGCCTCTTCCTCTTGCCGGATCTACTGTGTTTGACCCCTGGCCTGGCTTCCACTACTGTTCCTTGTGCACACCTTGCCAAGTATTACCGAGGATTCTTATAGACTTTAGCCCAGCTGTGTTTCCTGTATTACCCAGTGTCCTTTTGGCGCCCACCAGCTCTTCTCTCTGGAATCCATCTGGCAACCTGTGCTTCTCTGGGCACTTCACCCTCTGTACCCAACTTCAGGGGTGTACTGCACTCAGCCGCAAGGGGAGCCCTCTCGGCATTTCGGCCTCCAACCAGGTACGTGACAGTACAAACCAGCCATGACTGAGGCCGACGGTGGCGCTTCCCCGCTCAAGATGATGTGTCAACTAATCACCACCTTTACGCAAGCCGTTCAGAAGCTCCAGGATGGCTACTTCCGGTTGGAGGATTGGCTGCAGCATTTGCCTGTCGCTCCAGCCTTTGTGGACTCCAGTTCTTCCTCCTCTAACACGGCTCCAGTGTCCTTGCCTCCTCCTGAACCATGGGTACCTACACCCGAACGATTCTCTGGTGACCGGAAAAAATTCAGGGCCTTCAAGAATGCCTGCCTACTGTACCTGGCCCTCCAACCTAGAACTTTTGCTTCTAAGTTTGTGAAAGTAGGATTTATCATTTCTTTATTATCTGAGGAACCCCAAGCCTGCGCTCATAACCTGCTGGAACAAAAAGACTCTGCTTTGAATACTATGGACACTTTCTTTGAGGCCATGACTCTGTTGTACGATGACCCCCAGTGTGTGCGGCCTCCGCTGAATCTGCCTTAGTTGCCCTACAGGAAAACACCCAGTGGAAGATTATACCGTGGATTTCCGCAGATGGTCCACCGACACAAGCTGGAATGATGCAGCCCTCAGGTTCCAGTACCGCCAAGGACTTTCTGAGGTCCTTAAGGATAAACTGGCTCGAGTTGCTATTCCCGACACTCTTGACGGACTTATTCACCTAGCCATTCAGCTTGACAGGCGCCTGCGGGAGCGGCGGTTGGAACGTGCTTAATCCTTCCAGCCTACACGGATGCTACCCAAGTTTTTCCTGCTGTTGCACCCACGTCTGTGTGCCCTGCAATCCCAGAAAGGGAACCAAAGCAATTCGGCCTGGCCCGTTCCCCCCTTACGCTTGAGGAGAGAAAACGCCGCCAGCAGGCCAATCTCTGCCTGCACTGCGGAGGGGCCGGACATTTTTTACGCAGCTGCCCTATAAGACCCAGTAAGGTCTACCCACCAAGTTCCACATATCTCCAAGTCTCTGGATCCTACCATTCTTACCTCGTTCTTCCCATCTCCTTACAAGTGGAAGAAAGGGAGATCCAGCTACAAGCAATCATTGATTCCGGGGCATGTAGCTGTTTTATGGACTTATCTCTGACTAAGAAACTTGGTGTGCCCCTCTATGAAAAAAAGCAAAGACTTGAGGTTCTTTTGGCCAATGGTTCCCTGCCCAGTTCTGGACTTGTCATCCAGGAAACCATGCCCATCTTCACTACTACAGATACTGGCCATCAAGAATTTGTCCGCTTTGACATCCTATGTTCCCCCATGTTTCCCATCATCCTGGGAATTCCATGGCTGCAGGCACATAACCTGCAAATCAACTGGGCCAAGAAGGAAATCTCTCTTTCTTCAGTATATTGCCTGCAGCATTGCTTTACTCCCAGCTCCAGTAAGCCTGTTAGCTGTCTGGCGGTGCAACCTGCTCTCAGTAATCTCCAGCATGTTCCTCCAGCTTATTATGAGTTTATAGACATTTCGACAAGAAAATGGCTGATGTCCTCCCACCTCACCGGCCTTATGACTGTCCAATTGAATCTTCCCCCTGTCTGAAAACGAGCTGGAGACCCTACGAGTATATATTCATGAGAACCTTTAACAGGGGTTTATCCGACCCTCTTCTTCTCCTCCTGGGGCGGGTATATTCTTCGTGGAGAAGAAGGATGGCACATTGCGGCCCTGTGTAGATTACAGAGAAATCAATAAGATCACTGTAAAGAACAGATACCCACTGCCTCTCGTACCTGAACTCTTTCAAAGGTTCCGAACCGCCCAGATTTTCACTAAATTGAATCTGAGGGGCGCTTATAACCTTGTACACATACGCC
This sequence comes from Aquarana catesbeiana, assembly GCF_042186555.1. Taxonomy (NCBI): domain Eukaryota; kingdom Metazoa; phylum Chordata; class Amphibia; order Anura; family Ranidae; genus Aquarana; species Aquarana catesbeiana. Next base: position 279,005,893 of record NC_133324.1, read on the forward strand.
AGGGTGATGAGTGGAAAACAGCATTTCGGACGCGGTTCGGCCACTTAGAATACCTTGTGATGCCATTCGGGTTATGCATCACCCCAGCCACGTTCCAGCATCTAGTGAATGACGTTTTTCGGGAATTCCTTGATTACTTTGTAATCGTATACCTCGATGATATCCTCATCTTTTCTGCCTCTTTGGAGCTTCATCGAATTCACGTAAAAAAGGTGCTCTCAACCCTGAGTAAACATGGACTATATGTCAAGGCAGACAAATGTGAATTTGAAAAAACATCTATTCAATTCCTGGGTCTCATCATCTCCACAGAAGGAATTGCAATGGACCCAAAGAAGGTGGAAGCAATACTAAACTGGCCAGCTCCTTCGGACAAGAAAGGTGTTCAGCACTTCGTGGGGTTCTCCAACTTCTACAGGTCCAATTTAGTGAAAATACGGGCAGTTCAGAACCTTTGAAAGAGTTCAGGAATGATAGGCAGTGGGTATCTGTTCTTTACAGAGAAATCAATAAGATCACTGTAATCTACACACGGCCGCAATGTGCCATCCTTCTTCTTCGCTGTCCAGTATGGATTAAGGTTTGTGAAGGATTTCTCCACCACCATAGCACCCATCACTCTATTGACCCACCAGAAGGTCCGGTTCCAGTGGTCTCCAGAAGCCCAGACAGCCTTTGACAAATTAAAGAATCTGTTCACTTCCGCATCAATCCTACGGCACCCAGATCCGACCTTGCCTTATGTGTTGGAAGTGGACGCCTCTGAAGTAGCTACAGGGGCAATCCTGTCCCAACGGCAGGGACCTAAGGCTCTTCTTCACCCCGTAGCCCTTTTCTCTCAAAAGATGAGCCCACCAGAGAGAAATTATGATGTGGGAGATAGAGAACTTCTGGCCATTAAATCTGCCTTAGAAGAATGGAGGTACTTATTGGAGGGTGCCGCTCATCCCATTATGATTTTTACAGACTATAAGAACCTGGAGTACCTCAGGACAGCCAAATGTTTAAGACCCTGGCAAGCCCGTTGGGCTCTGTTCTTCTACAGGTTCAATTTCCATCTTACATATCGGCCAGGTTCCAAGAATGGGAAAGCAGATGCACTCTCCCGAATGTTTCCGGACACCCCTGAAACGACAGAGCCAAGTACGATCCTATCCACCCAGAATTTTTTGCTTATCCAACCTGACTTAAAGACCTTAATCAAGCAAGCCTTCAAAATTTGGTTTTCCAATTACTTTAAAATTTATATTAAAAAAAATGAAAAAAAGAACGACAACATTGAATTTTTTTTTTTTTATTGGTTGGATTTTGGCTAAAACATCAATGATGTTGGTGAGTCTTTTTTCAACATCATTGATGCTTTCCTTTCTCTAATTCACAATTGCACACCATTATATCGCTGATCAGGATCTCTGCACTTGCACTGTTGAAGTGGGTTTCCTCTTCCACAACATCCACATCACCTAAAAAAAAATACACACCATGTATTATAAATATGCAGATATACATCTATTACCTGAAGCTGTGATCTCAGACACTGACCTGTTGTGGTCACTATTTCGCCCACTTCCTGAACCTCGGAATCCACATCTTCATGGTGTGTGGGGATTTCCCCTTCTTCAGGAGGGTGGGGTTCCTGGTGTCCTCAGATGTCCCGATTCTTTTCTCCCCTATGTGAATACAATAAAGGTATACTTACCACACAGATATTTGAGGCAAGAAATAGTAATATGAAACATTGCTTGAAAGTGTTGTTCAATTGTCTGTTTTGGCAGAGTTCCAAGCTAAAGCCATGATTTTTTTTCCCTTTACAAAGCTGGAATACTTACCTGTTTTGTTCAAGTTTCACACATGGAGAGACCCTTAGTATCCACTGGAGCACCTGTTTGGGACACCATAAAAAGGTTGTTCTGGTATCCCACACGCTCCTGCGTCCAGATGTGTAAACAGCTGCTGAGTCTCCTCTCCTTACACTGAATCAAGTTTGCATTTCATTCTAGTTACAAACACATCTAGACAACAATGCACTAAACTTTTTTTCATACAAATAGGCATGAATAAATATAGTTAACCTGCATCTGCCAAAAACGTCATATTAGTGGTCGAACGAACAAGGTTTAATACGAACGATTACTGTGTCCACGAACCTCAAACTTGGCATTTTCAACTGTACAACAGTAAAGAAAAGCACATTGAGCCACACTAAAGTAATAATATTATTATTATTATTATTATTAATAGGAACACACAACAAATTCTTACTTTCTAGAAGCAGTTTCCTGATCCTTCTGTACTGATAGTGCTCCCTCAATTTCAGGTCTGACCAGCGTTTCCTCAATTGCTCCTTGGATAGTCGTACCCCAAAATTCCTGTGCAGGCTTCTCACAACTTTAGTCATGATCTTGGCCTATCTCACATTTGGGTTTGGGTAAGGTCCAATACTTCCCATCATAGTCAGCCCTCTTTAAGATGGCCACCTGGATCTGGAACTGCCTTGCTCTGGGCTTCGTTGCTGCTCTCTGCATGCACCTGCTGTCTCTCCGCCATGTGCTCTCCCACTGCGCCAAAAGAGAAGGGGCGGGGAATACACTATAAAGAAGGTCAGGGGTGGAGTTTGACGCATGCGCAGTGTATATAAAGCATAACACACGTGTGCCGTACGTACGATCTGTGAGCGGAGGATGGAGTATCATAAGCGAAGATTGTGCAAACAAAGGTCCAGTTTTAACTTGGGGCATCAGTGGTTAGTGTCCTATACTGCTTATAGATTGAGGCCTATATTGGGACAAGATTAGGAGAATTTAGCCTGACATTAGGGTTTGTCTTGTGTTGTGTCTTGCAGAGAAAATGGATACATTTACAGACCCAGATTTCCTGCCAAACTTCATAGACAGGTACAGGGAGCTGCCATGTCTCTTGCAAGTCAAAAACAGAGAATACTCCAACAAGATAAAGAGTAAGGCAGCGCTGGAGCAACTGTTGGAATTGGTGAAGCCGGTGAAAAAAAAGGCCAAAATTCGTGGCCTGAGGAGCACATATAATAGGGAGTGCAAGAAAGTCCAGGATTCCATGAGATCAGGAACAGCAGCAGATGACATATGTACCCAGGTTCTGGTACTACGACAGACTGCGTTTTTTGTCAGACCAGAGTGAACCCAGGGCATCACTCTCAACCCTTCCTTCCACACTTCCTTTCACATCAGCTGAGGCTTCAGAAGTCCAACCTGGGCCTTCCACCCAGGAAGATGTGGAGGAGCCCAGCTTGAGCCAGTTAGAGCATTATTCAACATATTTCTTGTCAAAAATTTAACGATGTTAACTAGATGTTATTGATTACTAATTTCAAAAAGTTGTTTACATGTCAATAGACAATAGTAGCTAAAAATGCTTGGGACAAGAATGAAAAATGCTGGGGTCAGAATGATAGTCTTTTCTATTTGGTAACATTCAATTTGCAACAGTCATGAGTTCAAAATTGTGTGTGATTGATGACCAAAAAACTAAAAATATGTCCCATTTTCATACACAGGAGTCTCAGCCAGGAATAGGCAGTGGAAAGTCTCAGCCAGGAGGTGGCCGTGGAAAGCAGCCTGATCGAATCCCAGGTTCCTCCCCTCCGCCTTCCAACAAAAAGGACCAGGAAGGCGAGGAACCTGGAGGAGTCAGTGACTGCTTTAATTAGGCAGGCTACTGTGGTTCTCACAACAACCCCTGGTGGGCCCGAGTCATATGGCTGTCTGACAGCCAGTAAACTGGAACAAATTCCTCATCTGTGAGGAGATAATACTAAACAAGGGGGTGAGGGGCCAACTCACAACTAAAAGCTACGTGTGTGAGTTGGACCATATTACTCCACCACCTCCAGCAACACCACCACCACCTCCAGCAACACCACCAACAACACAGCCACCCAGCCCACCACAGCAGCCTGGAAGGAAGCATGGAAGGAAGCATTGAGAGTGATGGCCTGGGTTTGGTGTGGTCTGGCAAAAAACACAGGCTGTGGTAAGACCACAGCCTCGGGACATATATGTCATCTGCAGCTGCTCCCGATCTCTCGGATTCCTGGACCGTATTGTGCTCCCTATTAAATGGACTCCTCAGGTTACCAATTTTGCCTGTCAAATAATTGATGTCTGCCCTGGGGTACAAAGGCTTCACCAATTCCAACTGTTTCTCCAGCGTTGCCTTCCTCTTTATTTTGTTAGGACCTCTAATACATTTTTAATTTTTGTTTTGAAAAATATTTGGCTATGTGTTTTACTTCAAAAAGGACAGTTTGCTTGTGAGTAGGCAGATACATTCCAAAAATACAATGTCAAATTAACAAGGGACACCAACACCAACCAACCTCTTTGAGGTAAAAAAATACAAGATAATAATGGTGTTGTGGTAACTTGACACCCAAACCGACATAAAATGTTATGGAGATCACTATAAAAAATTTAAAAAAAGATTATTCTGGAGATCTTGATAAAAAAAAACAAAAAAAACCCAGAAACGATTAAAAAAAAGATTATTCATGAGATCACGAGAAATAATAAAAAATCTGTTTGTCAGAACTCTGTGTGAATATCAGCAGCAAAGCAACTTCATTATTCTAGCATTATATAGAAGAGAATGCGCTGCATTGAAAGATTTAAAAATTTACAGCGTGACAAATGTGCCATCTCCATTACGAACGCTAGTTTTACAAGACCGAGCGCTTCCGTCTCGTACTTGATTCTGAGCATGCGCGAACTTGTATACACACGATCGGGAAATGTTCGACGTGAGCTTGTTGTCGGAAATTCCGACCGTGTGTATGCTCCATCAGACACAAATGTTTGAGAGCAGGTTCTCAAATTTTCCGACAACAAAACTTGTCGGAAAATTTGAGAACCTGCTCTCAAACATTCACATCGAACATTTCCCGACGGAAAATCCGACCATGTGTATGCGGTATTAGACTCCATGACACCTTCCAGTGGGCCACCTACAACCTATACCCAATGGAGAGAGGCCCTGGACCCACCTGTCTATGGATTTCATTGTGGAGTTACCCAATCTCAGGACAACACAGATAAATGTCCCATTGTATTCCACTTAAGAAGTTGCCCACTTCTAAGGAACTGGCTTCCATTTTTGGGAGATCTTTCACTTACATGAGCTACCCAAGGTGATAGTCTTGGACAGGAGTAGTCGGTTTGTGTCCTGGTTCTGGTGAGCCTTTTGTGCAGTTAGGAATTCAGCTTGCTTTCTCCTCTGTGTATCCCCCACAGTCTAAAGGGGCCGCAGAATAAGCCAATCAGTCCTTGGAGCCATTCCTACTTTGCTATATTTCTGACCATCATAACAACTGGTCAGACCTCTTATCGTGGGCGGAGTTTGCTAATAATAGTGCCTTGAATTCTGCTTCCCGATTGTCCCCGTTTATGGCGAACTATGGTTTCCAACCTTCCAAGTTTCCAACCTTCCAGGTTGCCTGACTCATTTGTTCCGCAGAGTATTCCTGCATTAAAGGAGCATCTGACCGCAGATGCCTGCCTGTGCTTTCCTACCAGGTTGGGGACAGGGTCTGGTTGTCATCTTGCAACCTCCGATTTCGTGTTTCCTCTCTGAAGTTTGCACCTCAGTTTATTGGGCCTTTCCGTATTCTTTGCAGGATTAATCCAGTGGCTTAGGCATTAGACCTTCCTTCTAATATGCGTATTTCAAATGTATTTCATGTCTCCTAATTAAATCCTTTGGTCTGCAACCGCTTTACCAGTTCGGTGCTTCATCCTCACCCTGTACAGGTTGAGAACCATGAGGAGTATGAAGTACAGTCCATTGTTGACTCCCGTAGGTTCTGTGGGCGCATACAGTACCTGGTGCATTGGAAAGGGTACGGTCTGGAGGAACGTTCTTGGGTCTCATCCTCGGACGTACATGCCCCTGTCCTCCTCCGTGATTTCCATAGACATTTTCCCCTCAAGCCTGGTGGTCCTCCGAGGGGGAGGGGTCATTGAGGAGAGGGTACTGTCAGGGCTGGGCTCAGCCCTTCCTTCTCAAAGCTGGCCGCTCAGCTGTCGGCTAATTGCCAGCTCCTATCTCTCCACAGTGACTAAGGAAACCAGCAGAAATCGCCTGGTGCGCATGCGCACGGGAGAGCACAGAGGCCCGTGCATGCTTGTGTGCCTGCGCGGCGTGCACGTGCAGAAGCGTGCCCTAGGGCCTATTTAAAGGAGGCCCCAGCAACTGATCAGTGCTGACTGGTCTTCAGCTGTGTCCCTGTTACTCTGAACCTGTGTTATTCTGCCTGATTCCCGTTGCTGACCTTGGCTCCTGTTTACCTGGCTCTGAACTCTGTTATACCTGATCTCTGGTTCCTGATCCCGGCTTCCCATCGGACCCGTCTCTGCCTGATGTTCCGGTACCCTGCTACCTACCTGTTGATGAACCCGGCTTCCCATCTGACCCGTCTCTGCCTGATGTTCCGGTACCCTGCTGCCCGCCTGTTGACAAACCCGGCTATCCCTGTGACCTGGCCCTGGTACCCAGCTTGGCCTAGCACAACTACCCGAGTGTCCGCAACTACAGACCTGCGACCAGCTGCGACTTCCTGCTCTGCAGTTACAGTCCTGCGACCAGCTGCGACTTCCTGCTCTGCAACTACAGTCCTGCGACCAGCTGCAACTTCCTGCAACAGGGTTCCTGGTTTCCACCTGCAGGCACTCGTGTGCCTCCTGTTCATTGGCTCCTTCTGTTTCACTCTCAGCAGGACCTGGACTGGAGATACAAGAGAGGCCGACCTCGTCAATTCAGTCTCCCTTCAGGTACGTGACAGTACCAGTCAGCCAGTAATGGAGTCTGAAAGGGAGGTCTCTCTGCTGTCAACCCTCTGCCAAACTGTTACCGCACTCTCCCACGTAGTGCAAGGGTTGCATATGGACTCTGCCCGCATCCATAACCAACTTCAGTATACATCCAGCTTTACTCCCACTTCCGAGCATCCAAGACGCGAGGATTCCTTTGCTCAAACTATGACTTTCTCCCAAACTTAACTGTCTTACCTTCCTGAGCCCAGGGTACCCTTGCCCGAACGTTTTTCTGGGGACCATAAAAAGTACAGGACTTTTCAGAATGCCTGCGAACTTTACTTTTCTTTGCTACCCCATCTACAGAGGAAGTGAAGGTGGGATTTCTTATCTCCTTGTTGCTGGAGGAACCCCAGGCCTGGGCATTTCAGCTTCGGGAACAACGCGACCCTGTCCTGGCTTCAGTCAAATCCTTTTTCACTGCCATGGCTCAATTATATGCCGATCCTTTCCGCCACCAGACAGCAGAGACTTTGCTGAGTCATTTACAACAAAGTTCTAGGCATATGTCTTGGACTTTCGTTTATGGAGCACTGATACTGAGTGGAATGATTCAGCTTTACACTTCCGATTTCGTCTTGGCCTGTCAGAAGCCGTCAAAGATGAAATCGCCAGGGTAGAAATACCTACCTCTCTGAATGACTTAATCCACCTCAGCATACAAATTGACCGTCGCCTACGTGAAAGACGGTTCGAGAAAGCCGGAAATCTTCATCTAATGCCTACCTGCTCGACGGATCCATCACCTGCCTCCTTCTCAACCGCGACAAGAAAAGTTTCTGTCATCAGGAAAATTCCACATGCCAGCTTTCCTAGGCCCCCTCTGACCGAACAAGAGCGGTCTCATCGTCGCCACAATAATCTGTCTTTATTGTGGTGAGCAGGGGCACTTCCTACAGACTTGTTCCAGAAGGCATCGTAAAAGACCCCTCCGTCCATCTTCTACAGTCGTGGCAATAAGTTCCAGTCAAAACCACACCCTGCTGCCTGTTTCCCTTCAGTTAAATGGAAAGACTCTTACTGTTTCTGCTATTGTGGACTCTGGGGCCTGTAGCTGTTTCGTGGACTCTGCCTTTGCAAATACGCATGCACTCCCTTTGCGTGCTAAGAAGAACAGCTTCACGGTCCACCTGGCAGATGGTTCAGGCATCAAATCTGGGCCCGTCACTCTAGAGACTGAACCCATCCTGTGCCTTCTGGGCATCGTGAACTGCTACGTCTAGATGTTATTACATCTCCCCTATTTCCTGTCATTCTTGGGCAACCCTGGTTGAAGGCATATAACCCCCTCATCAACTGGATCACAGGGGAAGTGACTTTTTCTTCTAAGTACTGTAATGACTTCTGCATTCCTCCTTTACCCAAGTCTGAAGAACCGCTCCTCTGCATTAACATGGACCCTGAAACCATTAAACTTGTGCTTTCCATTTACCATGACTTTCTGGACGTTTTCAATAAAAAGAGCGCTGACACTCTCCCTCTTCATAGACCATATGACTGCCCTATCGATCTCTTACCCGGTGCAGAAATTCTCTTTGGCAGGATCTACCCACTCTCAGAACCAGAACTGGAGGAATTGCGGAAGTACATTGATGAGTACCTTGATGAGGGGTTTATTCGGCCATCTTCTTTCCCTGCGGGAGCTGGAATATTTTTCGTGGAGAAGGATCACTCCCTCCAGCCCTGTATTGATTACCAAGACTTAAATAAGGTAACCATCAAAAACCGATACCCCTTACCTCTTATTCCAGAACTATTCCAGAGGCTTCGGGAAGCTCATATATTTACAAAACTAGACTTGAGAGGAGCATACAACCTGATCAGAATAAGAGAAGGGGATGAATGGAAGATGGCCTTCAGGTCTCGTTTCGGACATTTTGAGTACCTAATGATGCCCTTTGGACTCTGTAATGCTCCAGCCACCTTCTAGCATTTTGTAAATGTGTTTCGGGACTTTCTGGATTTATTTACTATTGTTTACTTGGACGACATTTTAATTTTTTCCACCTCCTTAGAGTCCCATCGAATTCACATGAAGAAAGTGTTAAACAGACTAAGGGAACACCATCTCTATGCTAAGGCGGAGAAGTGTGAATTTGAAAAACTCACCATCCAGTTCCTGGAGCTCATTATCTCTGCAGACGGAATTGCCATGGACCCACAGAAGGTATCTGCAGTACTTGATTGGCCTGCCCCTACTGATAAGAAATCTGTACAGCGGTTTGTGGGGTTCGCTAATTTTTACAGGAAGTTTATTAAAGACTTTTCCAGTATTGTATCCCCTATCACCCAGCTAACCAAGCTACGCACGACCTTCACATGGACCTCAGAAGCTCAGACAGCATTCGAAAAACTGAAAGGCCTCTTCACATCCGCACCCATCCTGAAACACCCAGATCCTGCTCTGCCCTATGTCCTTGAAGTGGATGCCTCTGAAATAGCTGTGGGAGCCATATTGTCCCAATGACAAGGGACAAAATCGCTACTCCATCCTGTCGCTTTCTTCTCCAGAAAACTAAGTAATCCTGAAAGGAACTACGATGTCGGTGATCGGGAATTACTCGCTATTAAGTCTGCCCTTGAAGAATGGCGTTATTTGCTAGAGGGAGCTGTGCACCCTATTCTTGTATTCACGGATCAAAAAAACCTGGAGTACTTAAGAACAACGAAAAGATTAAGACCTCGCCAGGCCAGGTGGGCCCTTTTTTTTGCAAGATTCTGCTTCCACATCACTTACCGGCCCGGGTCAAAGAATGGGAAGCCCGACACTCTTTCCTGCATGTTTCAAGATACTGAAGCATCTCCCGAACCTGATACCATCCTACCCGCTAAGAACTTCCTGTTACTACAAATTGATCTCATCTCCCAAATCAAGACAGCAGTCCTGAATCAACCTCCCTCCCAAGAACTCCATCTCCAGCTTAAAGAGGGTCTCTACTTCCATGGTACACAGATCTTTGTTCCAGAGCAATTACGGACAGCAGTCCTCTACATATGCCACGATCATCCTTTGGCAGGGCATTTCGGGGTACACAAGACTTTCGAAACTGGTCCTTCGCTCCTTCTGGTGGCCAGACTTAATACAATTCTGCAGAGACTATGTAAGATCTTGCACTACGTGCTTACGGAACAAGACGGACCGATCTAAGAATTGGGGTCTGCTGGAACCTCTCATCTGTACCAGATAAATTATGGAGCATGATCTCCATGGACTTCATTGTCGAGTTACCCCCATCCGAAGGGTTTACCACCATCTTTGTTATTGTGGATCGTCTATCCAAGATGGCGTATTTTGTGCCCCTAAAGGGTACCCCTTCCGCTGCAGAGACTGCCTCATCTTTCGTCAAGGAAGTGGTACGCCTACATGGTATCCCTGTCAACATCACGTCAGATCGTGGAGTTCAGTTTACGTCCAGATTTTGGAAATCCTTGTGTGAGGTTTTGGGCATTAAACTCTACCTATCATCTGCTTACCACCCCCAGTCTAACGGCCAAACAGAGAGAACAAATCAGACGCTGGAGCAATATCTCCGATGTTTCTCTTCTTTCGCACAGGACGATTGGGCATCTCTTTTGCCGTTTTGCAGAATTCGCCTACAATAATTCAATACACTCTTCTATCAAGCAAACCCCCTTTTTTGCTAATTATGGGTTCCATCCATCTTTTTTGCCCGATGTCCCCCAAGAATCCTCAGTACCGGCAGTACAGGATCGTCTGGAGTTCTGGAAAGTTAACAACCTCTTCCTGCAAGAAGCTATCTCCAAGTCCCAAGTAGATGACAAGAGATTCTATGACAGAAGAAAAAGAGGTAATCTGGATCTGAAACCCGGAGAGAAGGTATGGCTATCTACCACAAATCTAAAGCTGGCCTGCCCTTCAAGGAAGCTAGGACCAAGATACATTGGCCCATTCCCTATTAGAAGGATTAACGCCGTTACTTTCGAGTTAAGCCTACCAGAGAATCTAAGAATTCATCCGGTGTTCCATGTGTCCCTCTTGAAACGATCCGTGACTAATCCCTTTCCTGACCGAGAATCCGAGACTTCTGCTCCTCTGTTGGTGGAAGGGAATGAGGAGTTCGAAGTGGAGGCTGTCCTGGATTGTAGGTAGAGAAACGGCCAGACCCAGTTCCTTATTAAGTGGAAGGGCCACGGCCCTGAAGATAATTCATGGGAACCCAGCTCCGATGTGCACGCTCCACGATTGGTTCAAGCCTACCTTCGCCTTCATCCTGAGAAAAAACCCTTAGTGGGCATCCGGAGGCTGCCCTTAAGGGGGGGCAATGTAAGGAAACCAGCAGAAATTGCCTGGCACGCGCTGGTGCGCATGTGCGCGCGCATGGGAGACCACAGATGCCCGTGCGTGACGTGCGGCGTGCATGCGCAGGAGCGCACCCTAGCGCTAGTTGGCGCCAGTGGGCCTATTTAAAGGAGGCCCCAGCAACTGATCGGTGCTGACTGGTCTTCAGCTGTGTCCCTGTTACTCTGAACCTGTGTTATTCTGCCTGATTCCCGATGCTGACCTTGGCTCCTGTTTACCCGGCTCTGAACTCTGTTATACCTGATTTCTGGTTCCTGATCCCCGCTTCCCATCTGAACCGTCTCTGCCTGATGTTCCGGTACCCTGCTGCCTGCCTGTTGACGAACCCGGCTTCCCATCTGACCCGTCTTTGCCTGAAGTTCTGGTACCCTGCTGCCCGCCTGTTGACGAACCCGGCTATCCCTGTGACCTGGCCCTGGTACCCAGCTTGGCCCAGCACAACTACTCGAGTGTCTGCAACTACAGTCCTGCGACCAGCTGTGACTTCCTGCTCTGCAACTACAGTCCTGCGACCAGCTGCGACTTCCTGCTCTACAACTACAGTTCTGCGACTTCCTGCAACAGGGTTCCTGGTTTCCACCTGAAGGCACTTGTTTGCCTCCTGTTCATTGGCTCCTTCTGTTTCACTCTTAGCGGGACCTGGACTGGAGATACAAGAGAGGCCGACCTTGTCAATTCAGTCTCCCTTCAGGTAAGTGACAGTGACTCACCTGTTGATGATATCCTGCTCGTCAGTCCTGCCTACTTAAGCCGTCCAGTCCAGATGATCTCTGCCTTCGCCTTGGTCACATCTCTAGAGATGCTCTCCTATGTTCCTCTTAAAGACTTGCTTGGCTGACATTCCTTCAGGCTCCAGATCCTGCTTGCTGTTCTACTATGCTCATCTCTGGCTCCCTGACGTTTTGGCTTGTCTGACTATCCGTTCCGGTTCTTGAACTCTGGCTATGTTTTGACTATGTTTACTCTGTTTACCTTTTTTTTAATAATTATTAAACAAGCGTGATTTAACTGTACTTCGATCTCAATCTGATTCATGGTTTCTGACACCCTTACTTTCTATCATCACAGTTTTTTATGTTTGTTAGTATGTGGTCTTTCACTAACACTCAGCTAATTTTTTTATATTTTTTTTGTTATATGTATTATTGGTGCGCATGTGTATCCTTTGTCTCCAGATATTCTCTATGCTTCTCCTGAAGAAGCAAGGTTTTGAACTCATGAAACACGTTTAGAATATAGGCTAATGGCAGATATCAATACAGACCATATAGGTTCTATGCAATAGTTTCAGTACTTGAACTGTACAGTATTTAGAATGTACTTCTATCTTTGCTATACATGTATGACTTGCTGTTTTTAAATGAATGTAAATACATTTTTGTATATTTTACCTGTGTTTGAGGTGTGACTTAAAAGGTCCCATGGGCTTAAATAAGTTGTTGTTCAATACTTTTTGGGACTAAGACACTACCTCTCATACCCATCTCATACCAGCCTCCTTCTTTTGAGCTCTGTATACTGTGTGTAGCTGAGGCTACATACAGTTTATTCAGCACACGAAGCCACAGCAACTGTTACTTTGTTTGGACCAACTTGACCCAAACCAACTATACAAACTTCACTAAAAACTAGAAATTTACTTTGAAGCTGAAATCAAGGCACAAAGCTTGGATATAAATATATAGTTCACTAACCACACAGAAAATATCTCTGTGTGAGTGTGTGTCATATCCAAAAATAGCAGTGACACCATCACTTTGCTACACACAACCTGTGCAGAGAGCAAAGTTGTAGGAGGAACCCAGGAGGCCCCACCAATACAGGTTATCTGCAAGCAAACTACAGGAGGGGCAAATACAAGACCAGTCACCCTGCACAAGCAGGGAGAGCAGCAGTGACTGGTCTGTTACAGAAACCTCCTTCACAGGAATGGCTTCATGCCTGATTAGAGAACTGATCTGGAAGCAAAAAAACAAAGGATGCCAAGAATACACATGGTTCTTGCATGTAGACCATATTTGTTTAGCCTAGATTTCAGATTCTACTTTTAAGGAAAGTGATAATGTGCTGCATTATTTAAATGCTTATAGTGCTTGACAACCTAGGACCCGTATATACTGAACATCGGTGAAAGATCAGCCTGATAATTTCAGGTATCATCATTTAATGTATACAAGAACATCTTTGCACACATAGGCACATAAGTTTTTATCCCTGTTTTTGTTCATTTGCTCAGTGCTCAGTATATTAGGCTGAGTGTTTCTTCCCAACACCAAGCTGTATACTTGTTTACCTAGCTAATTAGCGGACAATACTGGTTGAACTTGAAGAACCTGTATCTACTCCTTTATAACATTCATAAGGTAATGCTTAGCAACAAATGAAAAAGTAGGAAAGGTAGTAGTAAGTGAACAAAAGATAAATGAAGTCATTAAACAAAATCCTGGTAACGCTTTTCTAGCGATATGGGCTTTTAAAATGGCCTGCTCTAGATTCAAAAGTCCCTGCTGCCAGTTTTGGTAACATTATTAACATGTGTGGCAGATTCAGGTAGTTCTTAAGAGTGCCACTTTTAAAAAGTAGTGCTATGGCTGCACTAAATTAAAAAACAATTACCTCTTGTTTGTAGATATCTACAAACTCTTGTTTGTAGATAATGAAGTGGAGGTAATTAAAGGGAAACTTTGGTCAGAAAATTAAGTCCTGCTAGATCACTTCTGGCTGGTCCCTTTTGGAGGTATAGCTACTGTATATAACAAAAGTGAGTACACCCCTCACATTTTTGTAAATATTTTATTATATCTTTTCACGTGGCAACACTGAATAAATTACACTTTGTTACAATGTAAAGTGCCCAATTTAGACATTTTCACTTAGGGGTTTTTTTTGCCAACTTTTGTTGGCAGTGGTTTAGACATTAATGGCTGTGTGTTGCGTTATTTGGAGGGGACAGCAAACTTGCACTGTTATACAAGCTGTACACTCACTACTTTACATTGTATCAAAGTGTAATTTCTTCAGTGTTGTCACATGAAAAGATAGAATTAAATATTTACAAAAATGTAAGGGGTATACTCACTTTTGTTATATACTGTATGTAAAACATTAAAAATAAGTGCCAGTAATATACTGTCCCATCCTGCTCTGCACATGCTCAGTTGCTCATTTTTCAGCACTGTGCCGAAAATGTAAAGGCCGATCTGCTGACAGCCAAAAGATTTACTGCTGCTCAGGGTCTCTGGGGTTCAGCAAAATGGCAGCCTCTGGCTAGAAGAAAAGGGAGCAATGCTGGAGGCAATTTACAGAAAGCGCTCATTTTGGTAGCATAATTATTAGTGTGAAATGTGGATTCCTTGCTCAAAAACATTATTTTTAAACAAATTGTTATGGTTAACGTTTCACTTTAAGACCAACTCTAGTAGAATGTACAGAGACCGTCAGAGTACCTGCCTCTGTACGCTGTGTAGCAGGTGGTATATTTGCCGCTGTTACCTCCTTTCCTTCCCAGCTGTCAATGTTTTGTGAAGGATGCTGTTGGCTTCACAGTTGCCAGGCTACTAGCAACCAATGATGCTGGCAGTGGGTAGATCCTTATGGGAAAGCTGAGACACTAACTCCCCATCAGGTCCACTCTCTCCATGTGATTGACAGCTGGCAATGTGTACATATTGTATCCAATAGCAGGTTGTCTGTTGGATATGGATCCTCCCACCGCTTGATGGTAATCACAAGGGGAGCAGACCCGATGAGGAATCACAGACATTAGTTCCCCATCTGGCTCTGCACACCCAGCTTTAAAAAAAAAAATCACTGTCTGTGTGACAGCTGCAGGGGCAGAAGGAAGCTCAGTTGCACGGAGGATGGCGAGTCCACATGGACACTTCAGTCTAAGTGTTTTCGACAAGTACCCGAATTTGTCGCCCACAATGACATTTGTCGTAGGCACTCTTTATGAATTTCCCTGAAAATATTTTAAAGTACAAATGGAAACAAAATATCTTTATCAAAAGACAGATTAAAGCTCATAGAAAGTAATACAAATATTGCTTGGTGATCGGTGGATAGGACAGGGAGTCTTGAGTTTGCAGCAAACTTTAATCGTGCTGTAAAATGTAAAGAAAAAGGAACTTCAGTACATGACTAAAAGAGTTCACTGTATAATTTCTCTTCTATAGTAAATCGCATCCATTTTTCTTTTATTTCTCTTTAAAATGTATGCAGCAAAAGCCCCTTCTTTGTATACATAAAAAAATTAACAAAATAAAAAAAGTGAGTTTAAGTAAATAAACCATCAAAACTTTTTTCCATCCCTGGCTCAGAACTAGAGTGTGGAAATGATCCCACCCCCACCCTGTTGTCCGTTTCTTTCATTAACAAGTCCCTGAAATTGTGTCCCCCCCCCCCCCATCTCTGGCTCAGCACAATAAATGTCCCTCATTTTGGCACCTTTGCCTATTCATAAAACTTTTCTCTGCTCATTTGTTCCTTATTTAGACAACTATGAGAATACCAGAGCATCATACAGTATATTTTGCAAATAGTTTCCACTAATCTTTTTTCATGATCATGACTTTTCATGATCGAATTACTATCTATTATTATAAAGGGAGCCAAGCATGATATACATTGGGGACGGAAAGTATTCAGACCCCCTTAAATTTTTCACTCTTTGTTATATTGCAGCCATTTGCTAAAATCATTTAAGTTCATTTTTTTTCCTCATTAATGTACACACAATACCCCATATTGACAGAAAAACACAGAATTGTTGACATTTTTGCAGATTTATTAAAAAAAAAAAAAACTGAAATATTACATGGTCCTAAGTATTCAGACCCTTTGCTCAGTTTTTAGTAGAAGCACCCTTTTGATCTAATACTGCCATGAGTCTTTTTGGGAAAGATGCAACAAGTTTTTCACACCTGGATTTGGGGATCCTCTGCCATTCCTCCTTGCAGATCCTCTCCAGTTCTGTCAGTTTGGATGGTAAACTTTGGTGGACAGCCATTTTTAGGTCTCTCCAGAGATGCTCAATTGGGTTTAAGTCAGGGCTCTGGCTGGGCCATTCAAGAACAGTCACGGAGTTGTTGTGAAGCCACTCCATTATTTTAGCTGTGTGCTTAGGGTCATTGTCTTGTTGGAAGGTAAACCTTCGGCCCAGTCTGAGGTCCTGAGCTCTCTGGAGAAGGTTTTCGTCCAGGATATCCCTGTACTTGGCCGCATTCATCTTTCCCTCGATTGCAACCAGTCGTCCTGTCCCTGCAGCTGAAAAACACCCCCACATCATGATGCTGCCACCACCATGCTTCACTGTTGGGACTGTATTGGACAGGTGATGAGCAGTGCCTGGTTTTCTCCACACATACCGCTTAGAATTAAGGCCAAAAAGTTCTATCTTGGTCTCATCAGATCAGATAATCTTATTTCTCACCATCTTGGAGTCCTTCAGGTGTTTTTTGGCAAACTCCATGTGGGCTTTCATGTGTCTTGCACTTAAGTTAGGCTTCCGTCGAGCCACTCTGCCATAAAGCCCCGACTGGTGGAGGGCTACAGTGATGGTTGACTTTCTACAACTTTCTCCCATCTCCCGACTACATCGCTGGAGCTCAGCCACAGTGATCTTTGGGTTCTTCTTTACCTCTCTCACCAAGGCTCTTCTCCCCTGATAGCTCAGTTAGGCCGGACGGCCAGCTCTAGGAGGGGCTCTGGTTGTCCCGAACGTCTTCCATTTAAGGATTATGGAGGCCACTGTGTTCTTAGGAACCTTGAGTGCAGCAGAATTTTTTTGTAACCTTGGCCAGATCTGTGCCTTGCCACAATTCTATCTCTGAGCTCTTTAGGCAGTTCCTTTGACCTCATGATTCTCATTTGCTCTGACATGCACTGTGAGCTGTAAGGTCTTATATAGACAGGTGTGTGGCTTTCCTAATCAAGTCCAATCAGTATAATCAAACACCACAGCTGGACTCAAATGAAGGTGTAAAACCATCTCAAGGATGAGCAGAAGAAATGGACAGAACCTGAGTTAAATATATGAGTGTCACAGCAAAGGGTCTGAATACTTAGGACCATGTGATATTTCAATTTTTCTTTTTTAATAAATCTGCAAAAATGAGTGTGTGAACATAAATGATTTTAGCAAATGGCTGCACTATAACAAAGAGTGAAAAATTTAAAGGGGTCGGAATACTTTCCATCCCCACTGTATATTTTTATGGTAAGTATGCTAGTATGTATGCTGAATAATAAGAAAGTATAATACTCACTCTATCTATTGCCTCTAACAGAGATCATAGATCTTCATCTGCTTTTCTCTCCATAAGGAAGGCACCATCTTTGTTCAGTTATTATTCAGGATCAAAATCTAATTCCTATGACTTTGATGTTGGCTCAGAGGTGACACATTCACTTCACAATCACAATCTTCCCAATCATGGTGCCTGTGCCATTCTTTGCTATGGTCTCAATCAGATTGACTAATAGACTAAAGCCTAGTACACACTAGTAGTTTTTTTTTTTTTTTTCGTTCAACCCAGCAGGGCTGAATGAAAAAAAACCTGACAGCTCAGAAGGAGCCGCTGTACTAACTATCCAACGTTAGTGCAGCGATCTCCCTGCAGTTCTATTGTGTTCTGACAGGGGGTGGCCCCCCAGCCAGAACACTCCCGTACTTGACTCCAGGACACACGGGCCGAATGTCGGCAGGTTTCTATTGAACCGGCCGATGCCGCCCAACAATCAGTTTGTGTGTACTAGGCTTAAAGGGGTTGTAAAGTCAGAAGTTTTTTTTATCTTAATGCATCTTATGCATTAAGATAAAAAGCCTGAACCCCCTTGCTCTTCAGTGGCCTTTTGAGACTAGTTATATAATATATATTATATATTATATATATATATATATATATATATATATATATATATATATTTCATTTTTCAGGTGGAACCTCAAAACAAATATTTTGCCTCAAGGCCAAGTAAAGGAGCTCTTGGAAGTTTATTGACAAATCTAATGGCTGATTTATGCTTTGGGGCATATCACGAAGAGCTTTTGCATTCCTTCCAACATATTAATTGAGCATAGCTATTTGTTGAAACATATACAGGGTTTAAAGCTTAGAATATCATAAGTATGCATATGCCAATACCTGTGGGACCACTGGGGAAGCGGAGAATCACTGATCACCGCTGTCTTCTGGGTCCCATGCCAATAGGCTGCGCTGCTGCATAGAGAACATAGGGGATCCCTCGCTTGGCACCTTACACAGAATGCATTGAATTATTCTCAATGAATGCAAGGCGTTGTCTAATTGAACTAATGTAACTAAATCCATATCTGGAATTCAGCTTTAAAGTGGTTGTAAAGGTAAAAGTTTTTTTTGTTTTTTTTTTAAAGGCTTTCGATCGGGTGAACTGGAACTTTATGTTCTTTGTCCTCCGCCACATTGGCTTAGGGGATCAGATGATGGGGTGGATAGGCAAGATATACTCATACCCTACAGCTCAGGTAAATGCAAATGGAGTACTCTCAGCCCTGTTCTCCATCGAGAATGGAACAAGGCAGGGATGCCCTTTGTCCCCCCTCCTCTTCGCCCTATCCCTTGAGCCGTTCCTCTGCACAATAAGACTAAACCCAGATATAACAGGGCTCCAGGTGGGTAACTCTCACTGTAAAATATCAGCTTATGCAGATGATCTGCTATTCTCCCTGACAAACCCCAGGATCTCCTTGCCAAACCTCCTTCGGGAATTCGAGGTATATGGAGCAGTCACCCATTTGAAAATAAAATTTTTCCAAGTCGGAAGCGATGGGCGTTGCAGTTCCTCCCCACCATGCAAACCAATTTACGCTTTAAATGGACTAACACGGCGCTAAAATATCTTGGCACGTACATCCCACCCGACATATCACGCACATTTGACCTCAAATTCCCCCCCCCCGCCCATACAGATACCGCCCTCCTTTTTCAGACAGGTACAGGCCCTTTTTATCCAATTCGTCTGGGCACATAACAAAACCCCGACTTCGTCTAACACAAATGACGCTCCCCAAGCACAATGGAGGCCTGGCTCTACCTGACATCTGACAGTACTATCTGCCCTCTCACCTGGGCCGTATACTTGACTGGAGGCGAAACGCAACATCCAAACTCTGGGTACAAATTGAACAGTCCCAAACCCACATACCATTAAAGGGTATGCTGTGGTGTTATGACGATCTGCCCCCGGGTCTGAAATCACACCCGCTAATAGGCACTACTCTGAGACACAGCCATCTAGTCACCAGCCAAGCGTCCCTCACATCCAGAAAATCTCTGTTATTCCCAATACTTGGCCATCCGAATTATGAACCAGGTTTGCACCCTGCGGAGTACCCCACACTAAGAAGCTCTGACTGTGACCATGCAGCTAAATTTGTCATCAATGGGAGATGGCCATCCATTTTAGAACTGACTGAGGCGACGGGAACCTTCCAACTCCCCTTCTGGAAAGCAGTACAATTGCACCACTTCCTTCACTCCATTCCTGGGCCCCAAGACTTCGCACATCAGCTGACAACATTTGAGGACCTCTGTTCAGGTACTGGCCCGTTAGCCCACATATTGTCCCAAACATACACCTTGCTGAACACTCCAAAGGAACAACCACAGCTACCCTGCCTGACTAGATGGGAGAGAGACCTGAACTGCACGTTCTTAGTGGTACAAAAGCAACGTATCATTAATTTTGCTTGCAAATCTTCCTTGTGTACTAAAACACAAGAGAGAAATTTTAAATTGCTCCCCCATTGGTACCTGACACCCTCTAGGCTACACAGATGCTTCCCCTCTGCCTCAAACTGTTGCTGGCGCTGTGGGGAGGAAGAGGGGTCATTGCTACATATTTTCTGGTTCTGCCCCAGGTTAAAACATTTCTGGGGAGAAGTCCGCCGCATCACGCAGGAGTTTACGGAATATAACATTCTGGATGATGCCGCGTTCTTTCTCTTACACCATTCAAAGATCTCAACCAAAATATACAAGAAATCACTAATACGTCACTTGCTTAATGCCGCAAAGGTGTGCATACCCCTCTATTGGAAGCAACAATCCCCCCGACCATTGCACATTGGCTGAGAAAGTGGAGGTGGTAAAGAGAATGGAGGACTTAATCCTCACTGCACAACACAGACAGGAGACTTATACGAAGACCTGGAATATATGGAATGTCCTTATCTTTTCTAATGAAGGGCAACGCCTTCTGGGGTCATAGATCATCCCTGTTCCTGCCTTGAGTTCATATCATTAGGCCACCACCAGGTCTTCCCCCTCCTTTTTCTGTCCCCCCTCTCCTGTGCTGTCCCCTTTCCCTTACACTATTCTACCCTACACCCAAATAGCATTTTTGTTCTTTAAGAAAAGGTGAAAAAGCAAAGGGGGAGAGCCCTCTACCTCCTGACATTTCCACGGAAATTGATCTCTGTGAATGTGAACCTAGTTGGAGACGAACACCTGGCCTATTGTCTCATGCTAACATGTGAGCTGTAATGTATGATGTTTGCAACTACCTTAGGCACTGTATATAGACTATGTAACCTTGGCAATGTTCACACTCTTTTCTGTACTGTGGGGGCCTCGCCCTTTTTTGGTGTTTGATAAAATTTATATTTGAAAAAAAAAGTTTTTTTTGCCTTAATGCATTCTCTGTGGCACACTAATATGGAGTATCTCTGGTCTATAAACTCCATAGATATGAAATATACTGTACTAGGGAGGGACAAATAAGAATTTACAGATGCCTAGGACCTCATGTAACAAAAAATTCTGGCCATAACTGCTGAGGCCATCTAAGAACTTGTTTGTCTAGTAGATACAGATAGGTACAGATGTGTGAAAGAGCCTACAATAGAAACAACCATTCTCTGTAGTGAAAACAAGTATCAGTACTCTTTCTATTTATTTGTAATTGTCTTTTTGTGATTTGTAATTTTTGAACTTGTCTTTTAATTGTAACTGTCACTACTCTTTGTAATTGTAAGACACTGAAGGCTCTGTTCCTTGCGTATTTATAAAAATAAAAGCTTATAGCAGCACTTAACAACACCAGAATGCAAGTGTATACATCTTATTAAATAATATTGTTTCACTGTACCTTTAAATCCTCAAATAAAGTTAGAATGAAAACATGTATATCAAATGAATTAAAAATAAAGATTAAGTGAAAATAAATTAAAGTGAAAATCATCACCTTCTGTGAAAGTATTATTATAAATAAAAGTCCATTCAAGTTACTGACAAACTCGTGGTCCCAGGTGATTTCTGCCACCATTGCCACACACAGCCTCTTACTAATCAAAAAGACCCCATATTATATATGGTTTTAATGAGCTCTTAGGTATGTGGGATCTGCTGCTCTAAAGACAGGGGAACCACAGGTCACACCAACAAGGAATTTAAGTTGAACAAATAACAACCTCCCATAGTGTAAAATTGCTTGCTTCATTAATAAATGTACTGCATATCTACTCACAATCCAGTTTGTATGAAAAAGTGAATTAGAAACCAGGTCAGCCAGGGGTCAGCTGACCCCATGAAGAATTTCCATTGGAATGAAACGCTTTGAGGTGGAGCCTGTGCTGAAGTGATCTGTTAGGGACGTGCTGGTCATAGTGCAGCAGAAGCTCCTAGGCAGAGGCAGATGTGCATCTCTACAGGTGCCCATCTTGCCGGGCATAGCCTAAAGCAAACAGTCAAACACATATGCGCATGCTGGAGCCAAATGGCCTATATAAGGGCAGCAGCTGCACTAGTGTATTGCTGTCTGATCTGCAGCTTTACCCCATATGCCTGTTCCTGTGATCTTCTGCTTGATTCCTGTGTTTGGCCTGGCTTATCCTGACCACGCTTGCTCTCCTTCTATCCTGACCTCGGCTTGCCTTAAAGACTTTGGTAGATCTTCCATCTAGCTGATATACTGTTGCCAACCTCTGCCTGTATTATGACCATTCTCTGTCTGCTGTTTATGCTGATACCTGATCCTCTGTTGCTTACCTGGCTTGTCTGATTCCAGTTATCCATCTATCCTGCTCTGCATAGTGCCTGGTGACACTGTCCAACATCTGCTTTGTGCCTGCATCTGCTGTTCCTGTTGCCATCCACTGCTTCAGCCATCCAGCCCCACTCAGGTGACACACCTGCCACACACTTTTGCAACCAACAGAAGATCCTGTATGCACTCTTACCTCCCTGCGCTCTCGCGGCCACTGTCGCAACTCCAGTGGCCCTAGAGCCGGGGCTGTATGAGAGGTCTCCCTCTACAAGTCAGGCTCTGCTGCGAGGTATGTAACATCTTCACACATGATGGAGCCAGAACTAGTGGCGCTACATGGTTTCTATTTCTGTTTTTCATACAAACTGGATTGTGAGTAGATATACAGTATATTCATCTGTAACACTGCGCAATGTTACCATTATGCAGAACTGTTTTCTTGCCACAAGATGACAGTGTCCCGCAATGTAGTTATACAACTACACAAATGCTGGGGACTATAGGACTTGTATGCTGTAAGCAGGATGCTTTCATGCAGAATAGCTGAAGCTGAAATACATTTCCCGTGAGGACTGGCAAAGGGCGGAAGCATTTCAAAAGTGAAAAGCCTGGGAACATGGGGGTAGATGGGAGAGACTGTGTTGGAGGCCAGACATGAGAGAGAGACACGAGCCTTGGCCGAGTTGGGAGGCCACAACAGCCGCCAGAGAAGTTGATCATCATGTTAGGGACGTGCTGGCCATAGTGCAGCAGAAGCTCCTAGGCAAAGGTAGATACACATGCACAGATGTGCATCTGCCCATATTGCCGGCTGAGAAGGCAGGTATTGAAAGGTTATCGCTGCGCCCTGCTGTGCTGGAACTGGATGAGAGGGTTCTTAACCCACATGCTTCCATTGCACTCAAACCTAATGGCATCCAGTTGCTAAAGTCTAGTACAGTTTACAGTACAGGCCTACATCTTTATGCACAGACACTATAACCACTATAGCACACATGTGTCAAACACAAGGCCTGTAGGGCGAATCTGGCCTGCCAGGTCAGTTCATGTAACCCTTGCACCTCTTTTGAAGCTGTGGCACCCCTTCAACTCTCCCCCTACTTTGTCCTAGCATTCAGCAGCAGAGAGGAGAGAACTCAACCGCCAGATCTTGTGCTTCTTTATGCAGCCACAGAGAGGCTTGTGTCAGGAAAGGTCCCCTCCGCTGGTAATATCGATCATATGGCGTGCAGTACTGAGGTCCACCAGCAGGTGTCTCCTGGCAGTTTGTAGCTGTCAGAAGAGCTTTTCCCTGCTGGTATTTTGTCACCTTTGGGCTGCAGTACTGGCGTCCACCAGCGGAGGAATCCTGGCAGTATGGAGCAGGTATTCCCCTCTGCAGACAGGTGTCACCTGACTTTAATTAGCAGCTGCAGTATAAATACCCAGCAGGTGCACACATATCTTGCCTTGGTATTGTCTTTGAGCCCTGACCTGCAGCCTGCATCCTGTTTACCTGATTCCTGTACCTGAGACGTGATTCCTGGAGCCTGTTGTTCCTGTTCCCTTGCTCTGGACCCTAAGCCTTGTATCTGACCCTTCCCTCCTGTGATCCATCCATCCTCTCTTGTTCTGTTTGTTTCCCTTCCCCAGCTGCTGACCTCCCGTTGATGACCCTGGCCTATTTCTGTTTGTGATCTCGGTATTTCCCTTACTTGTATATATTTGTTCTGTTATTATTATTATTTGTGGGGTTCTGTTTCGTATTGGTTGTGGTGCACTGAGTGATATTGGAGGTGGTTGTGTTATTTTTATTTATCTTTAATAAATCATTTATATTTTCACTTATACACATCTGGGTTTCCTCTGTTGCAGTCCACACAGTTCTGGTCTTATCTGGTACATGACAGCTCGTCTTTGCCACCCCCCATCTCAGCAGTTAGCAGCAAATAGGAGGACAGAACTTCTCCTACAGATCCTGCACCTTTTTGTGCAGCGGCAACACCCCTCGTCTCCGCCTCCCCTGGTCTCAACATCCAGAAGACTCTGGCAGCTGACTCCAGCCCTCTCCTGGTTCTCCTCCAGACCCTGCATTTTCTGCTTGCCATCTCCACCTCTAGCTTCTTCCTGGCAGCAGCACATAGTAGGGGGGGTGCACTGTGATGCTAGGGTTGGGGGGAGGGGTTGCATGCTCTGGACACCTAGTCTTATAGATACAACTGGCCCTTTGTGGGCGACCATAATGCTGATGCGGCCCGTGATTAAATTGAGTATGAGAAAGGTCTCCCTTTAGCCGCACATCTGAACAATCCCTTTGATCAATGTGTTAGTGGCAACCTCAGCCTGGACTCCGACCAGGCCATGCCCCCAACCAGGGGTGTTGCTAGGTGGGAAAAAGACCAGGGACTTCAGCCAGAAGGTAAATTTGATCCCATGACGCCCCCTTCCGACATCAGAAGGGGGCATGAAGATCAGCGTCGGCGCTGGATTAAAGATAAGTTTAACACCAATTATAGCATTTTGAAGGGTGGCGACACCTCTGGACCCCTTTACATTGCACAGCACTCCCCCACCTCTGGACCCCTTTACATCACACTTCTCCGCACTTCTGGACCCCTTTATATTACACAGCCCCCCACACACACACCTCTGGACCCCTTTTGCATTACACAGCACCCCCCCCCCCCCCGCAGCTCTGCCTCTTCCTACCTTATTGGGGCATGCAGAGGGGGAGAAGCAGGAGAGCCAAGCAGGGAGCAGAACAGAGGCAGAACTGGAGAGAGAAACACCACCGCTGAATAGACAGCGGGAGCTGCCGGAGTTAACTTTCCAAGTTAACCAGCAGGTGATTGGTTGCTAGGTGGTCCTAGCAACCAATTACCTGCTGGTTAACTTGGAAAGTTAACTCCGGCAGCTCCCACTCTCTATTTAGCGCTGGTGTGCAAACTCCATACTATAACCCCATACCTCCCAACTTCTGAACTTCAGAAAGAGGCACACGTGAGGGAGAAGGTGACCTGTGGCACGCATAGTGGGGAAAAATGGGTGTGACCAAATGCTTTAGAGTGGGAAGAGCCCAAGAGGCGTGGTTAAAAAATAACACGCTTTCTTGTACTTATAAAAAAAAAAGATTTGATTGCTGTGCCACAAGCTGGAGTCTCAACGACACAAACCCCAGTACAATAATTAAAAAAAAAAGAATAAAAAGCTTCCATTACAAATGGTTTTGCACAAACTGTGAAAGAGTGAGTTATGCTAAGTGTGGAAGGATTCAAGAATGCATTTCATACATAGTACAAGGTTCAGGAGTGCATTTTGTACAGAGTGCAAGGTTCAGGGATGCATTTCATACAGAGTGCAAGGTTTAGGAAAGCGTTGTACAGAGTGCAAGGTTCAGGCATTGTACAGAGTGCAAGGTTCAGGAATGCACTGTACACAGTGCAAGGTTCAGGAGTGCGCTCTACAGAGTGCAAGGTTCAGGAGTGCGCTCTACAGAGTGCAAGGTTCAGGAGTGCGCTCTACAGAGTGCAAGGTTCAGGAGTGCGCTGTGCAGAGAGCAAGGTTCAGGAATGCGCTGTGCAGAGAGCAAGGTTCAGGAATGCGCTGTGCAGAGAGCAAGGTTCAGGAATGCGCTGTGCAGAGTGCAAGGTTCAGGAGTGGTTTACGTGCAGAGTGCAAGGTTCAGGAGTGGTTTACGTGCAGAGTGCAAGGCTCGGGAGTGCGGTACGTACAGTGTGCAAGGTTCAGGAGTGTGGTAGGTACAGAGTGCATGGTTCAAGAGTGCAGTACCTACAGAGTGCAAGGTTCAGGAGTGTGGTACGTATAGAGTGCAAGGTTCAGGAAAGCATTGTACAGAGTGCAATGCTCAGGAATGCGTTGTACAGAGTGCAAGGTTCAGGAGTGCGTTATGTACAGAGTGGAAGGTTCCGCTGTCAAATCGAAGCTCTGATGTTGGGGATTGGCGGGGACCAATATGCGGGGCTCCGCCCCTTTGTTCCATGCATAGACAAACAGCCGGCATGTATACATTGCTGGCCGGGGAGGAAGGTGGCAGGGGGCAGGACCAATTGTAACTACTGTATGTGCACCCACAGTGGTGTATAATAAACCTTAATTATCCACAGCTGTGGGTGCACATACAGTAGTTAATTGGTCCTGCCCCCTTCCACCTTCCTCCCCGGCCAGCAATGTATAAATGCCAGCTGTTTGTCTATGCATGGGCTGTCTGAAAAGGGGGGCGGAGCCCAGCATACCGGCCCTGCCCATCCCCATCATCAGAGCTTCGATTCGCAGCTCCACTCACTCTTTTTCTCATTGCAACCGTACGCCCCCAGCTTGCCCACCAATCACTGGATGTGCTGGATAGATGTTTACACTGATGAGGTATGTAGCCCTGAGTTCCTGGCCAACCCCAGGCCTTGGGACTCGGGCTAATAATTCTAAATGAGCAATATGAGACCTGGGGCTTTTTGGGGGCCCACTCAGGGATATAGTCCAGGGATCCAGTGATGTCCTCACACAAACGGATTCTTCAGTCGTCTTCAGGTGTAAGCGCCGGCATCTCTAGTAAGGGAAACAGGAAGTGAAGCCTTTGCGGCTTCACAGCCTATTTCCTACTGCGTATGCGTGAGTCACGCTGCGCTTTGTGAATGGTTCTGTAGTCTTCTGGGACTGGTGATGTATTCCAGAAGACTGCAGGGAAAGGAGGGGAGGTCAAAATTCTGGCTCAGATTCTGCGATGATCTGAGCTGAAAGTTCACCCCCCCTTCCCCTGCAGTCTGCCAAAACCAGGTAAATGCCCCCCCCCCCAAAAAAAAAGTGCCAAGTGTGGCAGTGCAAGATGGAAACAAGTGGAGCTTCCCCTTTTAGGTGGAGCTGCGTTTTAATCTGACATCCTTAGACCCCTTTCATACTGAGGAGGTTTTCAGGCATTTTAGCGCTAGAAATAGCCTCTAAATAGCGCCTGAAAATCGCCTTCCATTCATTTCAGTGTGTCTTTTCACACTGGGGCGGTGACATTAGTAAAAGTCCTGCATGCAGCATCTTAGGAATGGACAGCGCTGAAAAACGCTGCTTAAACAGCGGTAAGACCTCTTTCACACTGAGACCCCTTTCACACTCCCATTCATTTCAGTGTTTCTTTTCACACTGGGGCGGTGTGCTTGCAGGATGTTAGGAAGAGTCCTGCAAGCAGCATCTTTGGGGTGGTTTGGGATCGCTGTATTTAGCGCTCCCAAAATGCCCTGCACATTGAAATGAATGGGCAGTGCATGAAAAGCACTTCGGAAGCGCCGCAACATGGGTGCTTTTAACCCCCTTCTTAAACAGCGGTAAAGAGCCGCTAAAACGAGCGTCAGTTCAGCCCTAACGTGGCCGTAGCCCAGTGTGAAAGGGGTTTAAAGCACCGCAAAAACGAGCAGCGCTTTGGTGCTAATATGGCCGCGGCCCCAGTGTGAAATTTTATCATCCTTTGGGCTTTGGAAAACTCAGTTTTCTTCAGTGACTGCATCTCTATTATGCACCCATGTAAGGGCCCCAACTAGCCGGCTGAAGAGTTCTTCATGTGTTTGGGGTATCAGCTGACAATGTTTGTTCTTTCCCATCCTATTCACTTGGTGAAAGTTTCTTGGTTTGGGAGTTCACGTTTAAATCTTCAGTACTGCAGGATATGTGGGAGTGGCTTAAAGTGGTATTGTATTGTGTTATATTGCCTTTTCTGGTTGGTGTTTTGCCATTTGAAAGCCAATTGTTTTCTGTTGCCTGTCTTGCCATCTCTGTGACACTAATACAAGTTGGTAATTCAGCTGATATTCCCTGTTGGTATGCCCTGTGGTTCCCTTGTCTTTGGATGGATTTACTGCAGCAGATCCCAAGAACGCATTATGATCACCTACAATTTGGGGTCTTTTTGATTGGTAAAGGAGGCTATGGGGGAGATTTACTAAAACTAAAGGGTGCAAAATCTGGTGCAGCTCTGTCTAGAAATCAATCGGCTTCCAGGTTTTTTTTGTGAAAGCTTAATTGAACAAGCTGAAGTTAGAAGGTGACTGGCTACCATTCACAGCTGCACCAGATTCTGAGTGCATCAGCTTTAGTAAATTTCCCCCGTGTGTGGCAATAGTGGCGGAAATCACTTGGGACACACTGAGTTGATCAGTCACTTAGATGGACTTTTTTTTAACCACTTCAGTCCCAGAAAGATTTACTCCCTTAATGACCAGGCCATTTTTTGCGATATGGCACTGCTTCACTTTAACTGACAATTGCGCGATTATGCAATGTAGTACCGAAATAAAATGTATGTCCTTTTTTTCCCACAAATAAAGCTTTCTTTTGGTGGTATTTGATCACCTCTGTGGTTTTTATTTTTTGTGGTATAAACAAAAAAACACCGTCACTTTTGAAAAAAAAAAAATATTTTTTACTTTTTGCTATAATAAATATCCAAAAAAAAAAAAAATTCTTCATCAGTTTAGTCCAATTTGTATTCTTCTACATGTTTTTGGTAAAAAAAAAAAAAAAAAAATCGCAATAAGCGTATATTGATTTGTTTGCGCAAAACTTATAGCGTCTACAAAATAGGGGATAGATTTATGGCATTTTTATTATTATTTTTTTACTAGTAATGGCGGTGATCAGCAATTTTTAGCAGGACTGCGACATTGCGGCGGACAGATCGGACACTTCTGACACTTTTTGGGACCAGTGATCAGAGTTAAAAATAGCCACTGATCACTGTATAAATGACACTGGCAGCGAAGGGGTTAACACTAGGGGGCGATCAAGGGGTTAAGTGTGTCCTAGGGAGGTGTTTTTCTTATTGTAGGGGGACTGGACTGACTGGGAGTAGAGAGAGATCTCTGTTCCTGATCACTAGGAATAGACGATGTCTCTCTACTTCCCTGTCGAAACATGGATCTGCTTTGTTTACACTGGCAGATCCCCGTTCTGGCTTTCTGTAGAGCGAACATGGGTGGCCAGCAGACATCGCAACCGCCGGCCACGCGCATTGGCTCCGGTGATGCCCAGCGGGCACCTGATATAGCTATTGCACAAATTGCTATACCAGTACGGCGATTCGCACAATAGAGCCGCCCTGCCCTAGCATATCTGCGGCGGCTGGTCGGCAAGTAGTTAAACATGTTTAATTGTAAAAGAAGTCAAGATACAGAATTAAGCATCTCAGTACAAAATGTAGTCAAATGAAGTTTTGTACATTTGCTAAAATACAATAAAAACAGAAACTAGTAAAACAAGCCTTGTCTCGGTCCATGGATACAAAAACAAAGTTAGCATATAAGAGCATTTTACTTTATAGGGCTAGTCTACAGGCATATTTACCTACATCATACACTTAGGCCTTGTTCACACCTATGCATTTTTTAGTGCGTTTTTAGTTTTGCAGAAACACACTACAGTCCATTTAACATGGTTTCCTATGGGAAAAAAACAGAGGGGATGGTTTCATCCATTTAATGGCAATTTGCTTTTAGGCTCCATTCACACTAGCGCGTTTTTTGATGCATTTTGCATTTTGCAGAAATGCACGGGAATTTTTTAACATGGGTTGTTCACATCAATGCCTTTTTGTTTCTCTGCATTTTTGGAAAGGGTCAGGGCCTTTTTTTCATGCAAAATGCAACGTTTTGCATGTAATAGAATTCAATGGACAAGCATCAAAAACGCAAGTGCACCGTTTTTGCAGCGTTTTTGCAGCGTTTTTGCAGCGTTTTTGCAGCGTTTTTGCCGTTTTTTAAATTTTTTTTTAGACTGTAAAAAAAACTGTAAAAAAAAAAAAAACCGCAAAATGCAAATCGCGGCAAAAACGCAGCAAAAACGCTGCTCAAAAACGTGGCAAGCATGAAAAAAAAACCTCCAAAAACGCCCAAAAGCAACATGCATAGGTGTGAATCGAGCCTTAGGCCCCATTCACACTAGCGCGTTTTTTGATGCATTTTGCATTTTGCAGAAATGCACGGGAATTTTTTAACATGGGTTCCTATGGAAAATGTTCACATCAATGCTTTTTTGTATCTCAGCGTTTTTGGAAAGGGTCGGGGACTTTTTTTCATGCAAAAAGCAGCGTTTTGCATGTAATGGTTTTCAATGGACAAGCATCAAAAACGCAAGTGCTGCGTTTTTGCAGCGTTTTTGATGCGTTTTTGATGCGTTTTTGGTGCGTTTTTGCCATTTTTTTGTTTTTTTTTTGTAATTTTTTTTAAGACTGTAAAAAAAAAGAAAAAAAAACGCAAAACGCAAATCGCGGCAAAAACGTCGCAAAAACGCGGCAAAAACGCGGCTCAAAAACGCGGCAAGCATGAAAAAAAAACCTCCAAAAATGCTCAAAAGCAACATGCATAGGTGTGAATCGAGCCTAGAAACAGAGTGCATAAACATCCTGGTGTGCCTAGGCCATTGTTCTTCATCAAGCAACCCAAGAAGATATAATATTGGTGTAATCGCTACTGGCGTGGAGAGAAGTTTAGTCAGTAAATCTGCTACTTGTGATCAGTAAAGTACGATTGATGGACAGGACCATATTACGTGGTTAAAGTCAGCCCTGGGATGACCAGACTTTTTGGGACTTTATAATAATATTTTCACAGAAGGTGTTGACACATTTTCACTTTAATTTATTTTCACATAATCTTTAAAATGTATTTATCATTGCAAATTTATGCTTGTATTCGTTGCTGAGAACTTGTGTCTTCATGACAAATTATCCACATGCTGAGCCTAGGAATAATCAACAAAAAAAGCACTCAAGGAGAACAGACACAAAGTTTGGAAGATGGGTGAGTAACTACCCTTTAGTTTAGTTTGTGTAAATTGATTGAGGCTGCACTGCAGATTCATGGTTGTCCTTTTTGTACAAAAGCTTTTTTTACAGTTCAGTTAAGCAAATCATTGTGTACATTTTATAAAACACTAGGTGGAGCTGGGATACAAATAATGTGAAGGATTGACTTGGAAGTGTTAAGTGTCCAAACTTCCAGGTACAAACAGTTTAACAAATTGAGCCCTCACATTTGTATACCCCTCTGGACCAGAACAGTTTTTCATTTTATTTATGGGCCTATTTATTCATAATAACTTTGTCATTATTTATGATAGCAGAGTTATACTTGTATATTTTTCTGGAACAAAAAAGGACTTTATTTTGCAGTATTATGTTTAAAAATTATTATTTGTATATATCATACAGACAAAAATAATTAAATAAAATTCTTTGATTGGTGCTAGTTTTAAAATAAATACTGAAATAACATGGATTGTTTTTTTGCAAATAGATAAGGGGATCTATTTATTAACATTTTCATCCAAGATTCACACATTTTAAAATAAGATTAAATTTTTCATTATAAATATGTGTGAATCTTGGTGAAACTTGTCTTTCTACCTTTAGTGACAACATTGATAAATAGACCTCAAGCTTTTCTTTTTGTTTTGTAAAAATTATTTATTTTTAATGCTAAAAGGCAAAAAAAAAAAAAGGAACAAAACCAGTTTCTAGCTTGACCAGTAAAGAAACAGGTATTACTGTAGATCGAAAGTGCTGTTTTGATTGTCCTGTTTCAATAAAAAACAAAAATGTTTCTGGTACAATGCATGAAAAAAAGCCGTTTATATAATTTTGGATTTTTTTATGTAATGCTACAAAAATAAAATTACAAGTAAAGGAAATGAGAAGCCAAAGCAATATGATAACATAGTGTGTTAAACAGGTCATACTGTTATTTTTGTATTTAACTCTTTCACTACCAGGCCTTTTTTATTTATCACGCACATTAAAATCTGCATTTTTGGCTAGAAAATTATTTTGAAAACCCTAAACATTATATATTTTCTGAAACTTGAGGCCCTTTAAAGAAGATGTTAGCTGCAATTTTTTTTATGTTATAGAATATTTGCGTAACTGTTTATCAAACCTATTTTTTTGGAAAAATACATTTCCCAACAGATCCATGTCAGCCTACTACTGGGTATGCTCAGTCTATACACCTGCAGCACCTAATTCATAATTTTTACTCCCTCTCTAATGCTGGCCATACACTATACGAAAAATCGGCCGAAAAATCGTTCGTATAGACACTTCGTTCGTTTTTCGGCAAGTTAATGGGCACAAATCGATAATCGTTTGTGACGTTTTTGTGGGGAAAAAACGAACGGGAAGTTTGAAAAATTTCTGCCGAACGTACGATAAATTGCAAGGTTAATGTGTTTCCCGTCCGAACTGTCTGCACTAGGTATATGTAAAAAAACGAACAAAAAATGATTTATTCATGTCCACTGAACAATTTATCGGTCATTATATGATGGCACGATCGTTTGCGGTCACGGTCGAACGTTCTTTTTTCGAAAATGGGTTCGGCCGATTTTCTGTATAGTGTATGGCCAGCATCAGGCCTGCGTCCTTGCTTTTCCTCCTCACCTCCCAGGATTAAGCAGCTCCCCTAACTTGGCTGTAAGGATGAGCTCCGGCGTGTTCGTATGCTGCACGTGCCGATCCCGCCAGGAAGTCGGCACGGCGCAGCGCTAATCACAGGCAGTGAGACATTTCCCGATGTGTGGCTGCAGAGCTCGGGAAATGTCTCACTGCCTGTGATTAGCGCTGCGCCGTGCCGACTTCCTGGTGGGATCGGCACGTGCAGCATGCGAACACGCCGGAGCTCATCCTTACTTGGCTGCAATAAACTTGTGGCTGACAATCTGTTGCTCCCCAGGCCTGGTTATCTAGTTAATTCTCAGTGGTAGGTTGACATGAAGCTGCCAGGAAAACGGAAAATTGAACATCAAATATTTACCACAATTTTCCTTTTCTGACGAGCTCCATGTCGGCACAAACTCCCACTCAGGTGTGCAAATCCAGCTACATAACGCCAGCCTGGGAGATGGAGTCAAATTTATGAGTTAGGTCCTGCAGGTGAGGGTAAAGGCGAGGCATACTCAGTAGGCTGACCTGAAGCTCGTCAGGTAAGGAAAATTGCGGTAAGTATTTGATATTACATTTTCCATTTTTAATAATTTGAATGGGCACAACACAATATAATTCCCATTTTATGTAAAATGTAAAGAATAATTTGTGTACAGTAAATAGATATTACATGTGCCAAGCCATAAAATCTTGTGCACTTGCAAAACTGAGAAAGATTATGCTAGGGACACACATTTTGGTCTGTAAAAAAAGATCATGCGGCTTTAGAACTGCCAAGATCACTTTTACTAAATAGTCCACAGCCTGCTGCTTTATTCTAAAACAAGCTCACGTCTGCAGCTGTCAGCTTGTTTTAACCCTATCATTGCCATGATGTGTGGAATATGTCATCAGCAGTGAAAGGGTAAACAGAAACCTGGTATGAGAGATGTATGGGGCCTGCCATTGTGGACTACACATTGAAAGTGCAAGCCTGGCTTACTGGTTCCAATGCCTCAGTGAACTGATTATTATTATTATTATACAGGATTTATATAGCGCCGACAGTTTACGCAGCGCTTTACAACATTAGGGCATTCAGTACAATTACAATACAATTCACTACAGGGGGAATCAGAGAGCCCTGCTTGTTAGAGCTTACAATCTAGGATAATAGTATGCAGATTAGAATAGCAAGACAAAGCTCAGCCACCTTTATCTGCATGCTTGTTTTGTGTCTGTAATTCAAAGTATTAAAGCCAAAGTGTCAGATTGTCTGCCAGTTAACTAGCATTTTTATAATCAGAAGTCAACAATTGCAGCCTGCATGTTCCTTTCATGACACGTTTTCTTTTAAGGAAAAAAATGCACTCTGATGTTTTTGGCTCAGTGTAAGAAAGTATCAGATGATATATGAATATAAGTGATCGATCAATGGTGTGATGAAATAAAATAAAGGCTGTATACATCTATTGTGGTGGATAGACACCTGTCAGCTAAGGATCTTAAGGGGAACATTATTGGGACAGGTCATAAACATGTTTAGATCACTATTGTTGTACCCTGAGATGAGCAAGGCCAGAAACATCTGTATGCAATACTTTCCCACTCCCCCATCCCCTCTGACATCAACTTGCAAGACTGGCAGAACTGACCATACAAGTTTGAAGGACAGCCTGAGGGTAGTCTCTCTGTTATTTTACATGAGCACCCAGCCTGTCCTTTTTCTGCCTTACTCTGCTCAAATGAAAAGGGCATTACTATAACCTTAATTTTTCTTACTATAACTAAGAACCATAGAGCAGACATTCTCTTACAAAGAATCCTTTAGCGCAAAACTGCTCGATGGTGACACACCTTATAATGTGGGGCAGCATAAAGTTGAGCTCTAGGGCTAAAAGTTTAAGGCACAGTTGAAATAAATATGTAGGAGCTGTTTTACTTGTCAAAAGATTTGTAATTTTTCCCAGCCAGTCCTGAGATTTACACAGCCCTGTTAGATAGCAGAACCAGATCAGGTGAGTATAGCCTTTCTGTGCATCACCGGACAAAGCAAACAGTTAACCGATGCAGTGCGGGCACAGCCCCACTGCATGGGAAGGAAAACATTTTCTTAGAGTTCTGCTTTAATTAAATTTACAGAATACATAATTGCATTAATTATGTGTTTTTTTTCTCATACCGGTCTCGAGTCAGCTTTAAAAGTTAAAGCTGGCCATAGATGGAGTGAAATTCAGCTTGTTCAGCAGGGACTGTCCAAATTTCAATCATTGGGTGGCCACCCCTGTTTGACAGAAGTCAGTTGTGAGATCAACTTCTGTTGAACGGATAATTTGGAAAACTTTTCTCAATCAGCTGTTAAAGTGTATTCTGACAGTGCCAGGTCCTGCTATTATAATACAATTTCCCGGCAGGGGGGATTCCACCGTCCACCTAGTTTGTGTGGTAATCGGCTGGCAAAAAAACAAAAAACTACTCATCTTTGGACAGCTTCAGTTCACAGAGAACTTGATATTTCTGTTTTGGGAAGTTAGATTTATTGCCTGCACATAATTCCCAAAGTGTCCCCATATGAAACAGCAACCTGTGTTCACCATAGTTCTAAATGAGAGCTGTTCTTCTTAGCTGTGAAATCAAGATAGAGACATCTTAGGGCATCAGAAAAGGACCTCCTGTGTGTAGATCTCATTATTCAAATCTCTAAAGATATAACAAGAGAGTGATTAAGCCACCATCAATTTCCTTAGGGCTTGTTTACAAAAATAACTCTGCCTGCAGAGTTTGTCAGCCGTTGACGCTTTGCAACTGCCTCCATTCACTTCTATTGAAACGCACCACAACTGCACACTAAATGCACTGTAATTGCATCTATGGGGTGTATTTACGGTGTGGTTGCAAAGCGTCAAAAGTGATTATTTCCCATTTTAGCCTTGTAAAAAAAAAAAACACACACACAGGGCGCTTGAGAAGTGTTGCGAGATGCAACATGAACACCTGTACAACACATCCTAAATGCTCATTAACACTATAGGTACGTTTATGCACTTTTAGGCTGCTTTAAAATCGAACACAAGTGTGAAAGAGCCCAAATGGAGCTCTGCGTGTGCTGCGGTACAGGATGAAAAAATGCAGACATATTGCAGACTTCCACACTGCTCCACAGCTCACCTGAAGGCTGAATTTAAATGTGAATAAGAGACATACAATCTGATCAGTGGTAACCTGTGATGCAGGGGTGCCGCCCCCCCTAATACATGCATCCAGCCGCCTAATCTACATGCAGGGCTTGGACGCATGGATTCCAATGGGGTTTTCTTTGTTTTTTCTTTTTTTTTTTTTTTAGAAGCACTTGATTAGAGCAAGAGGCTCTAAAAGGCTTCAAAAAAGGGTGGACTCGGGGTGCACCCAGTTGTGTGAAAATATCGAATTAATATTCGTTATTGACTTCCTGATTCTCCTCCCAGCCAATCAGGAAGCAGGTCCTGAGACCCAGAGAAGCCACCGTGAAGCACCAGGAGGAGTAGACGCGGCCCGCCTCCCGCCTCCCAGAGGAATCGCTGCCCGCGACCTAGATGGGGTAAGTGCGAGGCTGGTGACCGATCGGCAGTGGGTGGATTATTTGCCCCCCCCAAAAAAAATATACCACCAGCTGCCACTGAATCAGATCTGATTGTTTTCTGCCCTAGATCTCCACACAAATGTGAACGAGCCCTTAAATAAAGCAAGGTTTTTTGTATGGGCTGATTTTTAAATCCTAAGCATTTTGAATAGTTTTGAATAGCATATCCTCTGCTGTATTTATATAAACATTATAGTATCATTTTAAGAAGCTTTATTTTAAGGAATATTGGTTTACACAGAAAACTACAGTGACGCTGATTTACTAAAAATTACTTAAAAGAAATAAACGGAAGCAGGAATAAACCACAAGCATACGATGTGACGGATTCGCTCACATACAGAATCGCCATTCATAAACCTATCCAGCTGACCATTCACTGATGGTCAGCACTTATGATAGGGGTGGGGGGGTGCTGTGCGTGTGGTAAATCCAGAAAGTGTTGCCTTTATGCCTTCTGTTTCTTTAAGGTGCACCTTTAGAATGTGCAGAGCAAAAAAACTATTTTTGAAAAAAAGAAAAAATTAAGTTAAAAAATAGCAATGTTCTAAGCTAAAAAACATAAAAACCTGTATGTACTGTATGTATTTCTGAGAATGTGTCATTGGACTCTGTCTTCTAAGTGCCGATGTAAAGTATATTGTATGAGCTGACTGTTCTTTGAATGTTTGGGCATCCACACAAATATTTGTGAATGTGAACCATGATATTATTATTATTATTATTATACAGGATTTATATAGCGCCAACAGTTTGCGCAGTGCTTTACAACATGAGGGCAGACAGTACACTTACAATACAAATCCATACAGGAGGGATCAGAGGGCCCTGCTCGTTAGAGCTTACAATCTAGAAGGTCTCAATAAGACTTTTATTTACAGTCCTCTTTAAAGCAGAGCTCCACTACAAGTGGAAGCTCCGCTTGTTTGCACCCTCCCCCCTCCAATGCCACATTAGGCATTTTTGGTGGAGGTGGGAGCAAGTAGTTGGTTTTGACAGGTACCTGCTCCCACTTTCAGGTAAGATCACCGCAGCAATCTATGAGCATTTCCGACCCCTCCTCCTTCTCCCCACTGCCTTCTGGGACACACACAGGTCCCAGTAGATGGCGGGACCATTCAGAAAGCGCAGCATGACTCGCACAGCTGGTTTCCCTTACTTACATTGCCGACGCCTGCACCCGAAGCCGATTGATAAATTGGCTCAGGATGCCAACATTGCGGGATGCCTGGACAGGTAAGTGTCCTTGTATTAAAAGTCAGCAGCTATAGTATTTGTAGCTTTTTTGCAGACTGGAGCTCCTCTTTAACTAATACCATGTACATTTTTTTTTCCCAATAGTTTTTATTGAAATCAAGTTTTGACAGATAACAAGGGTTCTCAGTGATACAAGTTTTGTGTCAACAACAGTGTTACAATAGTGGGTCTCAGATCAGTGGGAATGGATCATTATATAACTGTACTAAGACAAAGGTACCAACCCTGTCCATTCCTGCCCCATAAACCAAATGATGGGTCATGAGATGCCTAGAATTCACTGATCGATAAAACTGTTAACTGTATACCTAACGATAGTATTATTAACATTTATAACAAGTCAAGGCTATTCTGGTATGATTCCGGAAAGCCTTGCCAAAAAAAAAAAGGGGAGGGGGGGAGACAGAACAGTTAAACTTCCATAGAGGGATTATCGTGTGGTCGAACCGGATTTTCCAGCTTAAAGTTATAGTAGAAAACGTAGTTATTAAGTATACACTGGGCTTAATGTACTTTAGAGCCCACTATCAAACGTATGGGAACCCAACTAAGGGGGCAAAGTAAAAGTTTGTATGAAGAAATTAATGAAAAGAAAAAGAGGGAGAGAAGAAAGAGAGAAGAGAAAGAGAAAAAAAAAAGTATATAAATAAAAGAAAAAGGAGGTGTGCTATTGATCTCCACGCTCCAGACTACCAACCCCTCTCACCGCCCCTCGTGGTGACTGGAGATATCTAATCCAAGAGTTTCAAATCCTTTCAAACCGATTTTGTTGGTCACGAAGAATACTAGTTAATTTTTCATTTATCATGATCCAGGAAATTGTGTTTTTTACTAATGCTAAATTTATCAGAGGGGCTTTCAATGCTCACGCTATGGTGATCTTAGCTGCCAAAAAGATAAAAAAGATGATGGACCTGAGGTGTCTGGGCAGTTCATTTAAAAGATCAGAAAATAAGGGTGTCTTAACATTTTTAGGTATATTATCTCCAGTCCCATGTACACTTTTTATACTTTATTTGCCCAATTATAAATGTTAACAATATTTAGATAAAAAAATGTTGGAGAAATTCACATTTTTATTATAGGCATACTATGGCTTAGCTGTAGTACATTTAGACAGTGGAGTGTATATTCTATAGCAAATCACCCTTGGTAAAGCGGTAATAAACCGCTGCAGAATAAAAAAAAAACACCTGTAAGACCACGGCATAATTTGCTAGTATGCATTGCATACTAGCACGTTATGAATACTTACCTTAGAATGAAGCCCTTCCAGCGGCGCCCGATCACCGCTGGAAGGGCTGACATCTTCCCTTACCTTTCTTCCGGGTCCATTGGCTCTGGCGCTGTGAGTGGTCGGAGCCGTGATGACACATGCGCGAGAGCCCTCAGTTCCGGCAAGAAGCTCCAGTATGTCGGACCTTCAAAGCGAATGCGTTGGTAATGTCAGTGGCTGCATGCAGGGTGAATATCTCCTAAACAGTGCACGTTTAGGAGATATTAATTTTACCTACGGGTAAGCCTTATTATAGGCTTACCCGTAGGTAAGATTAACAAAGTGGGCTTTACTACCGCTTTAATAAATTCAGAATTTAGCTTTTGTGCGTACATTTGTGCATATTACGGATGACAGATACATTTTTACTATACTTGTTCACCCAGCATCAATGTGGTAACATACGCACATGCCTATTAGTAAATCAGACTCTTTATATGCGTACTTATACTTCAATAGAAGGGCTCTTGGTACAGTTAAAGCTCTCACTTTCCTTAATATTTATAGAACAAATAATATGGCTTGGTCATTGCACACTGTAATTTTTTATTTAAGACATAGACTTTTATAAAGTAAAGTACCTTTTGTTATGGCATAATTACAGCAATTTTTTTCCTGCACTTCTTTATCCCTGGCACTGCAGTAACAAGCTTGCTCATCACACCAGGGTGTGCTCTTTAAGTATGTTTTGTACTGGGTGTGCTCATGTGATTTTTATATAACTATGTGTAATATAAGGTGTTTACTCCTTGTTAATGGATGTGTAATGATGTGGTTAATGGTGATTCAATGTCTTTTTTTCACATTAATCCAACTCTTGTAAAATGTATCTGTTCATAAAAGGTGTCATCAAAAATACAGATATCTTTTTCTTTCATTTTTATTTTGTTTATGGGCAACATACTGGTTCCCATTAAATGTTGATTAAAACCAAGATGGTTCTTAACAATACAATACATACAACGTATTTCTCATGTTTATGTTTACATCAGTTATCAAAGTAGAACTCTAAACAAAATTATTTTATATGGTTTAATTTAAAGCAACAATGGGTTAGAACCTTTGTTAGGTCTGCAACACCACTAGGGAGGTTCCCCGCCACTGCACAACTTCTTGTTTCAAAGACACCACAGGAAGCAAGAGGAAATCTCATCTTTGACAAATGGGACATGTATCTTTATTGGAGGATTTCCTCTCAACACCTGTACCAATGACACTATTGACACAAATAAATATCTCAGTTCACTGGCAAAATATGTGAAACAGAAAGGAAAGTAAATCAGAAATTTTAGGAAGACTAAAGCTGAAAATTATTGTTATTAGGTAGAAACTTTATATGTGTCTTCTGCCAAAGCCAGATGTATGTATGTTCTATGAAAAACACCTTTAAATACCTAGACTTATAACGGTCTGCTATACATGCACAGTGTAGTGTACTCTCTTAGCATCTGTATGGTTCCAAAGAGTTGAGTCAAATGCCAGGATAATGCAACTCTTACTTGCTATCTAAGTTCAACTTTAAGCGAATAAGGGGTAGCAGCACTTGTCTCATGAAAATCTGTATGCGACATCCATTTTGTCATGTCTCTGCTCATCTCAGCCATGTTATATTGTGAAGGGCATAACCACAGTGACCTTGCCCCCACCTTTTTCCTTTAGTTGTACAATACACAAACTGTTAACTGATGCCAGGACCTTATGAGTTAATTGATTGGACATATACAGACCCTTTCCATTAACCAATCCACATTCCCATCTGCAAACCTTAATAAAACTGTCACCACTCATAAATAGCTTAGTTGGATGGGATGGGCAATACACATACCTGCAGATAGGTTAGCAGTTGTAACTCTGAAACTTCAGCATGTTTTTATAATTCCTGAAGTAATAATAGCAAAGTCAGAATATGGACATAATTATTTCCTTTCCTGTTAATTTGTAACGTTTCACGTCCAGACACCCCTATGTCAGACCACTTATCCCACCCCTTATCCCTCCCAGGTAAAGGATATATCTGAAACCTGTCATATTTATATTTATTTTGAAGCAAATTTCACGCTGGACAATAATCTTCTGGTAAGCAAACTGTAAACTGTAGATCTTCAGAGATATGAATACTTTTCGAAAATTGTATCTGAGACATGGTCATAAACGTAGTGACCTCCCAGCAACCACCCCTTAGACCAGATGATTGTTCAGATGGTCTCTGTCAACAACCCTTTGATCCCAAAGAAAAGGGAGATGCCAGGACAGTTTGACATTTCTCATGTACCATCAAATCAGGAACATCTGTCAAGTTTAAGAAACGGTAATATCCGGCTCATCGACTGAACTCTGATAAAACCAAGGACACTGCAAGTATTCTCCCCTTGCAACTCTGTTTTTATTTCTCTGTTGCTGTATTATTTATTTATTTCTTTGTAACACCCTTTTCTTTGTAATTTTTTTTATTTGCACAAAATTGACCTTTTTATTATTAAACCCTATTTTGAAAAGTGTTAAAACTGTCTTTAATGCTGCGTACACACGAGCGGACTTTCCGGCATACTTGGTCCGGCGGACCAGAGTCCGCCGAACAATCCGACCGTGTGTAGGCTCCGGCGGACTTTTCCGGCTGACTTTTTCCCAAAAGCCCGCCGGACCTAGATTTGAAACATGTTTTAAATCTTTCCGTCGGACTCAGTTTCTGGGGGAAAGGCCGCTCGTCTGTGTGCTGGTCCGACGGAAAGCCCGCTCGTCTGTATGCTGGTCCAACTGACCAGATACGACGCAAGGACAGGGTATTGCATTTCGCGCTTGCTGCAATA
This sequence comes from Aquarana catesbeiana, assembly GCF_042186555.1. NCBI lineage: Eukaryota > Metazoa > Chordata > Amphibia > Anura > Ranidae > Aquarana > Aquarana catesbeiana. The sequence continues at coordinate 279,047,430 of NC_133324.1, forward strand.
GGAAAAACAAATTTTCCTATTGCGGCGAGCGCGGGGCATACCAGGCCCTTAGGTCTGGTATGGATTATAAAGGGAAACCCCTACGCTGAAAAAACAGAGTGGGGTCCCCCCTAAAATCCATACCAGACCCTGATCCAAGCACGCAGCCCGGCCGGTCAGGAAAGGGGGTGGGGACGAGCGAGCACCCCCCCTGAACCGTACCAGGCCACATGCCCTCAACATGGGGGTGGGTGCTTTGGGGGAGGGGGGCCCTGCGGGGCCCCCCCTCCCCCAAAGCACCTTGTCCCCATGTTGATGAGGACAAGGGCCTCTTCCCGACAACCCTGGCCATTGGTTGTCGGGGTCTGCGGGCGGGGGGCTTATCGGAATCCGGGAGCCCCCTTTAATAAGAGGGCCCCCAGATCCCGGCCCCCCGCCCTATGTGAATGAGTATGGGGTACATGGTACCCCTACCCATTCACCTAGGGAAAAAGTGTCAATAATAAAACACACTACACAGGTTTTTAAAATAATTTATTCAACCAGGTGATGTTGACCACGCCCCCTTAAACGTCACAGTCCCAGCATGCCCAGGGACTGTGACATCATAACGGGGCGGGGTCTCCGCCTATATAAGTCACAACAGAGCGCTCAGAGAGCAGTCCAGCTGGAGAGAGCGTTGTGTCAACATCTGGAGAAGAGAAGAGGGAAGAAGACAAGAAGAAAAGAAGCCTAGAAGTCCAGACCTCCGCTGGCAAAAGAGCAGCCTGAAGACAGCGGAGGAGCTGGCCGAAGAACTGGAACACCGGGAGAAGAGGCCGGAGAGAGCGGAGAAGAACCAACCAGACACCGGGAGAAGAGGAACCGGAGGGACCCCCGAAGCCGGAGGGAGACCCCCGAAGCCGGAGGAAGACCCCCCGGAGCTGTTTAATAAATTATTTTAAAAACCTGTGTAGTGTGTTTTATTATTGACACTTTTTCCCTAGGTGAATGGGTAGGGGTACCATGTACCTCATACTCATTCACATAGGGTGGGGGGCCGGGATCTGGGGGCCCTCTTATTATAGGGGGCTCCCTGATTTCGGATAAGCCCCCCGCCCGCAGACCCTGACAACCAATGGCCAGGGTTGTCGGGAAGAGGCCCTTGTCCTCATCAACATGGGGACAAGGTGCTTTGGGGTGGGTGGGCCCCGCAGGGTGCCCCCTCCCCCAAAGCACCCACCCCCCATGTTGAGGGCATGCGGCCTGGTACGGTTCCTGACCGGCCGGGCTGCGTGCTCGGATCAGGGTCTGGTATGGATTTTAGGGGGGACCCCACGCCGTTTTTTCGGCATAGGGGCTTCCCTTTATAATCCATACCAGAGCTAAGGGCCTGGTATGACCCGCGACAGGGCTCGCAAGGTGTCAATCTCGCCGATAAAAGCGGCAAGATTGACTTCCTTTTCTAGTCCCGTCGCACCTGAGTCATGTTCAAAATGAACGGCCTTGTCCATGTGTGGGCAAGTCCGTTCATTCTGAAAGTTCGCCGTAACTCCGGCGAAAGTCCGTCGGAAAGACGGGCGGATTTGGCCCACCGGAAAGTCCGGTCGTGTGTGTGGGCAAGTCCGTCCGTTTTAAAGTCTGGCGCACATGGCGGACAAAGTCCGTTGGAAAGTGTGCCGGACCAAGTATGCCAGAAAGTCCGCGGCATAAGGCTTTTAATGCAAGCTAAACAAAGCCCTGTCTTTTGAAAAGTGCTACGGTATACAATAAATCACTGCACATAGCTGTCTGTGGTGACTGTGTGTGTGTTACAGACATTTACTCTCAAAAATTGTATGTTAGTGCAAATAAAAAAAGTATCACGGACTGTACTCAATTTTCTCTGTCACAATTGCACTAATACGGCTACAATCACATCAAGACATTTACTCTAAAATCATAATTGGTATTGCTGAGATTATGAGTTTCCGCCTCCCTGTTAAAAGGTGGTGGTAGCTAAATGGATAATTGTTTAATTAATGTAGCCCAGTGACAATTGGTCTTAGGCTGCTGGCACCTAGATTGTGGAGGGCCGGGATCTGATATCTGCTTCTGTCACAGTGAGCATGTTATAGAAATAAGGGCACAGTTAGGAAGCAACCTAAGAGGCAAATGAGAAATGATTGTGGACACATTACATTTGCTGAGGATGTTATTGACTGGCCGGAAACTGTATTTGGAAGGGAAATGGTTGCAGGACAGAAGACTTCACAGCAGCCTTTCTATACCAGGTGTCCTCCAGAAGTTTCTAGAGGTTAAACACTGACAACAATAATCATTTTAGCTATCTTCAATGGGGAATCTTCAATGGGGAATTCTTTCCAATGACCACACTTGAATGTACCATGAGCTGTGTGATGGAACCGTCCAGCACCCAGTTTGGGTGCTTCCGTCAAGATATAGCTTCTTCCAATCTGGACCCATAAACCAGATATTATAGCTGAACGTTGCACCGCATAGTTGATCCAGAGGATGGCAAATGCCCTTCTAAAACACAGTCCAAATTGCTCAAGTGGAGGAAAAATCTTCCTTTCTGATTCCCTGAAGGCAATCAGTTTTTCACTGGATCAACAATCTCTGGTATTATTACCTATAAATGTTATTCTCCAGATATATTTTGTTCAATTAAGAGAGAGTAGATTCAGTTCAGTTAATCTTTCCTCATGGCTCTTATCATCTTGGTTTGCCCTGTTGTAAAAAACATAAAAAAAAAAAAATTAAATAATTATTCATTTAAAATTTTTTTTTTTTTTTACATACTATCACCAGTCTGTTTTCCTGATCACCGTCACACCAGTTATACGATAATGCTGTACTACACTGGCAACAGTATGTAAAAAAAAAAAAGTTGTGAATTTTATTTTTAATTGCTTTATTTTCCAAATAACTGTGACAAAAAAATTTCAACTTCAAAAAACTCTCCATGCCGCTTAATAAATACCTTGGACTGTCTACTTTCCAAAAAGGGGTCATTTGGGGGTAATTGTACTGTCCTGGAATATTCGGGCCTCAAAAAATTAGAAATTAAAAAATTAGGGTGTCAGTACATCAGGACTGATCAATTTTCAAATATATACCATAGTTTGTGGACTCTATAACTTTTCTACAGACTAAATAATATACACTAATTTGGGTTATTTTCACCAAAAAAATGTAGCAGAATACATTTTGTCCTAAATTTTATGAAGAAAGATTATTTATTTGCAAGATTTTATAACAGAAACAAAGAAAAACTTGTTTTTTTTCTGTCTTTTCTTGTTTATTTAGAAAAAAATAAGAAACCCAGTGGTGAATAAACATCACCAAAAGAAATCTGTATTTGTGAGAGAAAAATTATATAGTGTTGCCTGACCACGAAATTGTTATTTAAAGTGTGACAGTGCTGAAAGCTGAAAATTGGCCTGGGCAGGAAGGGGGTAAAAGTGCCTGGTAGTTTTAGAACTGCTTTTGAAGTGGCTAAACTCCTGCTCAAAATTGAACTGCATATTCCACACAGGGCCGGTGCAAGGATTTTTGACACCCTAGGTGAAACCTCATTTTGCCTCCCCCCTCCTTGGCTCCACTTCCGACTCCACCTCCTTTGCCCTGCCCATGTATACCCCACCTTTTTAATGAAGCGCCCATCAAATGCAGCCCACCAGCGCCCATCAATGCAGCCTCACCAGCGCCCATCAAATGCAGCCTACCAGTGTCCATCAATGAATGTTTGTTTGCTTCCATTCATTCAGTAGTCGGGACACAGACACAGTCCTCCGCCTCTGATACTATGTGTGAATGGAGCGGCGGCTGCCTGCTGATGCTGAGACTTAGTTGCTTGCTGCAGAGAGAAGAGAGTAGGAACACCAGTGGCCGGGCGCCCTAGACGGCTACTTAGTTTGCCTAGTGGTAGCGCCGGCCCTGATTCCAGATGAGGTCTTACGAATGCTTTGCAAAATTATATCCCTCTCTCTGGAGTCTATACCTCTTTTAACACAAGAATATATTTTTCTTGCTTTAGTAACTGAAGATTGGCATTGTATATGTAGCCAGGGGTTTGCTACTTTGGTCATTATAGTTGAACAGTTCGTTGTTGTTTGCAAATGAGTTTGGCTCCACCTAGTGTCTGCTGGACTGTTAGGATTTTTCCTTACTCTTTGAGAATAATGCAGCAAAGCATTGTGGGAGATGTAGTCTGGAGGAGGAAGTGACTGTTAGCTGGATCAGCCCTGGACTGCAGGACAGACAATGCAAAGCGCACAGAACTGCCTGCTGGGAGGAATGATAAAAGGAGAGGCGCGGCCTGTTTTCAGCTCGCTGGATGCCATTCAACACCTGCCAGCAGGAGGTCTGTGTGTGACCAGGAGTGAGAGACTGCGGCCTATACAGCGGAGAGCCTCTGAGGGATCTCGGAGGACAGCCCTGCTATTCTAGCAAGCGGACCGGCCTGCGCTTCAGAGCAACCGGAAGCCCCTGCACTTCAGTCCATCGGGAGTTGCAGCACGGCGTGGCGGCGCCATTTTCACCAGACGGAGACACCAGGAGGGGTTTCCGGATGGAGCCTCACAGCCGTTGGAGTCTATTGTGGTGAGAGGGCACCTGCCCATTCCAGTAGAGATTACAGTATTTCTGAGTGAGTTCTTTCTACAGACTTCTGGTGAAACTTGTAGTTCCACGAAGGTGAATCTACTTCTTCACAGGCATCCTACAGCTGGACTTTGGGGCCTTGTCTTTCTCGCCTGCGCTGTAAGGTCATTGCACTCACACGCACTGTATTGCACTCACATGTAAAGAGGAATCTACAAGTGGTGATATTTCTTCAAGTTAAGCAATCATCAACACACCTTTTGTTCTACAGTCATTTCTTTCCTTTAGTCTTTGTGGATTACAAATTACAACAATATACTGCAGTTTAACCATCAGGCTAGCTGAAGGCATCTGGAGTTTAAAGAACTTTCACCATCTTCTTCTTTTACTAAGCATTGCTGCTCTACTCACAAGTTGATCTCGGAATTATAGCCTAGGGGGAGCCATTAGTGTATATGCTTAATTTTATGCTGTGTTACTGAATGTAAAGATTATATACTGCATTTTGGTCTGTGCGTTGAGGCCTCAGTGGGAAGGTATTTAATATATGTCTTGAAGATATTAAGTACCTATCCTTCTGTGCTCCTGTTCACATATACCCCCTTCAGGTGATTATAAGGTTATATGTTCTGTATATGTGCATTAAGTGATAACTGTTGTCAATCATAACTTGTGTTCATTGATGCTTTTCATCGTGTTCCATTACTTATCTCAGTAAATCTTTCTGAGTGGTTCAGTGATATCGTGTGAGTTTCTTATTGCTTACGCCACATTGCAGAATGGAACCCAAGGTGTTAGAGGTAAGAGAGGATCTGCAGATTCGGGGTAGCCAGTGGGGTATAGAGTCAATCAGCAGCCCTCATGGGGGTACCGCTACATATACTAATATTAAGTCTATGATCTACCAGAGCTCCCAGATCCTTCTCAATCCCAGATGTACTCCTCCTGGAATGTATGATACATGCATGTTTTTAGCCCTCAAATACATAACTTTACATTTATCAACTTTAAACCTCATTAGAACATACTAGTTCCCCAATCAAGCAGTACGCAGTGAATGCAACAGCTCAGCGGGGAGATCGCTGAACTAACCTTGCATGGTTAGTATAGCTGTTCTCAGTTTTTTTTCGGGTTGCATGAAAAAAAACTGTTTGTGTGTACCAGGCTTAAAACTTACAAAGATTGTGTTTATATTATCTCCCTAAAAGTATTTCTCCTTTCTCCTAGGCAGCCTGTGAACTAAACAGAACTGAAAATCTCAGTTAACGCTAGAAATGTACACATTTAGTTAAAGAAAGTGACATATAGTTTTTAAGACCAAGGGGGAGGGTTTGCAATAAGCAAGTGACTGGTCTGGGCTTCAACAAAATGGCAGCTTCCAACAAGAAGAAAAAGAACAATGCTGGAGGCAATTTACAGCACTCACTAATTAAATGCAGAATGTATGTGCTTTTGTTAAAGAACATTCATTTTTATTAAATTGTTATGGGTAAAGTTCTGCTTTAAAAAGTAAGGATTCCAGCATTGAACCTTAAAGGATAAGTTCACCATTGTACAAAAAATTATAAATGCACATCTTTATGCAGGTAAAAAAAAATGTGCATTTATTATTTCTTGTATTAGGAGCCTGTAAAGCATTGCACCAGCGATCAGGAAGACTTAATAAAGAAGACAGCCACTAAGGCTGTCGGGTCTTGTAGTCCATTAACACACAGAGCTGCTTTCAAAAACTGACAGCTAGTACGATGAACTTCACCCTGTACTGCTGCCACAGGGAGGGAATTTGGGGGGGGGGGGGGGGCAGCGGGTGACAGCTGCAGCATTGGGAACATGTTACATGTTCCACCCTAAAGTCAAGTGGAACATGTACCATGTTCCCAAAGGTGAACTAATCCTTTAAGGTACCCCACTAATAACCTTATTACATTCAGTATGACATTCAGTCTTATGCTCTGTACACACGATATGATTTTCCGACGGAAAATGTTCTATGGGAGCTTGTTGTCGGAAATTCCGACCGTGTGTAGGCTCCACTGAACATTTTCCATTGGAATTTCCGACACACAAAATTTGAGATCTGGATCGCAAATTTTCCGACAACAAAATCCGTTGTCGTAAATTCCGATCGTGTGTAGAAAATTCCGATGCACAAAGTTCCACGAATGCTCGGAATCAAGCAGAAGAGCCGCACTGGCTATTGAACTTCATTTTTCTCGGCTCTTCGTACGTGTTGTACGTCACCGTGTTCTTGACGTTTGGAATTTCTGACAAGATTTGTGTGACCGTGTGTATGCCAACATCCGTCGGAAAAAAAAACATGGATTTTGTTGTTGGAAAATCCTATTGTGTACAGGGCATTATAGTCAGTTTTCTATCTATTTTTCTATCTATTTACAAACAAAATTTACAATCCTTGTTCCACAAAAAAACCCAAATTTTCAAAAAACATTTGTCATTGGGACAAAAAGTGAGGTGAAATCTTCTGAAGAGGAGGAAAGACAGCAAAACAAATGTCACAGGGGTGATAACCCTTCCCTATGTTTTCCAAAAAGCTTAAAAAAGATTTTTTGGCTGGAGCTAAACATGTTAAAAATTACAAACAGATTCTACTTAACAACAAACCTACAGTCCCTGTCTTGTTTGCACCGCCTGTATACTGCTGTTCAGAGTATATAGGGCCTGGTGGCCCCACACCTTTCCTTATTTTAATTTGGGTGCGGGGTTCCCCTTAATATCCATACAAGACCCAAAGGGCCTGGTAATGGACTGGGGGGTACCCATGCCGTTTGTCTCACTGATTTTCATCCATATTGCCAGGACCCGACATGACATTAAACCCGCAAGCAGTTTTAAATGAGATTTTTTCCTTTAAAAATGACATTTTGTGCAGGGACTGTTCTAAACACGGGAAACACGCGCCACTTTACAGGCATACTATAGACACACCCCAGGTACGATATTTAAAAGAATATTTCACTTTTTTTTTTTTTTTACTTTAAGCATCATTAAAATCACTGCTCCCGAAAAAACGGCCGTTTTTAAAAGTTTTTTTTGCATTGATACATGTCCCCTGGGGTAGGACCCGGGTCCCCAAACCCTTTTTAGGACAATACCATGCAAATTAGCCTTTAAAATGAGCACTTTTGATTTCGAACATTCGAGTCCCATAGACGTCAATGGGGTTCTAACGTTCGTGCAAATTTTCGGTCCGTTCGCAGGTTCTGGTGCAAACCGAACCGGGGGACTGTTCGGCTCATCCCTAGTGGGGAGGCATCAATTTTCTGTTTTGGGAAGGAGGAAGTGAGAATTCCAGCCTGGGGGAGTTTCTTTTAGTGGGGGTTAAGGAAAGGGGGTGGGTTTGCTTTTGGAGAAAGGGGGATTTTCTTGTAGAGAAGTTTACAGGGAGTGGTTAATGGCAGGAATTTGCTTCCGGGAGGGGAGTTTGATTGGATGAAGGGAGATTTTCTTCATAATTAGGTTTCTTTGCTGGGGGAGAGGGTATTGACTGAGGGAGATAATTTTGCTCTGGGGCAGTCAGTTTAGAAACGGGGGGGGGGGTTAATTTTTGGAGGAGGGATATATTTTACAGTGGGAATCTTTGCTTGGGGAGGGAGAGGGGGATTGTTTTCCTTTTAAAAGAGATGTTTTTTTTTTAAATTATACTTACCCAGGTGGATGGAGCATCGATCCAAAGTGGCATCTGTCCCCAGCTGCTTCTAAGATCAACAGAGCGATTAAAGATCGCTGATCACTCAGTTCTCAGCCTTCAGTGAGCAAAGAGAGGTGGCTTCAGTCCCTGGCTCTGGCCCTCCCCCCCAAGCTCACTGGAATTCCAGGCTGTGGAGGGGGCAGGAACGGCTGGCTCAGGGTCTCTGTGGCTCACTGAGAGGCTGAGCGAGCTGCTGGTCCAGGCATCTGTGTGAATTCTGACTTTAAAGTTAGGATCTTTTGACAGCCTGGACCTGCTGTGCGATATCAGCTGACAGTGGGCTATAGCTGGCTGTCGGCTAAAAATGGGTCACAAAAGTGCAGAACGAACTGCGCTCCTCCCCAGGAGAAGTACAAGCAAGCGGTATGTCGCCCCTTCAAAGCGCATGCACTGGTGACATTACCGGCTGCTTTTCATGTGAATATCTCCTAAACACCACAAGTTTAGGAGATATTCACTTTACCTAAAGGTAAGCGTTATTATAGGCTTACTTGTAGGTACAAGTTCAAAAGCTGGGTTTACTACAGTTTAAGCAGTGGCGGAATTACCAGGGTCGCAACAGTCGCACTTGCGACTGGGCCCGGCATTCCGCCACTGTGGGGGGGGCCCTGCGGGGAAGCTATTCACACACGGCTCTGAGCGGAGATCGGTGTCTGTCATGGAACAGTAGCACAGAGACACCGACATTAATGTTCTATTTGCCCGTCCGTCCTCTCTGGCAGGGGATGAGAGAGGACACAGCTGATCTCACTGCTCCCCCTTCTCCCCCCTCCCCCCTCCTGTGTGCTCCGCGGGCAGTCAAGTGTGAAGCTAACGAGCTCACATTTCCTGTGGAACACACAGGAGAGGGGAGGGGAGAGAATGGGGAGCAGTGAGATCAGCTGTGTCCTCTCTCATCCCCTGCCAGAGAGGACGGACGGGCAAATAGAACATTAATGCCGGTGTCTCCGTGCTACTGTTCCATGACAGACATGAGCTCCGCTCAGAGCCATGCTGTCCTGAGAAGGCAGACGGCACTGATGGAAATTTAATAGCATTCGCTGATGAGCACTGATAGGAGGCACTGATAGAAGGCACTGATGAGCACTGGTAGAAGACACTGATGAGCAATAATAGAAGGCACTGATGAGCACTGATAGAAGGCACTGATGGTCACTGATAGAAGGCACTAATGGGCACTGACAGAAGGCACTGATGAGCACTGATAGGAGGCACTGATGGGCACTGATAGAAGGCACTGATGGGCACTGATAAGAGGCACTGATGGGCACTGATAGAAGGCACTGATGGGCACTGATAGAAGGCACTGATGAGCACTGATAGGAGGCACTGATGGGCACTGATAGAAGGCACTGATGGGCACTGATAGGAGGCACTGATGGGCACTGATAGAAGGCACTGATGGGCACTGATAGGAGGCACTGATGGGCACTGATAGAAGGCACTGATGACCACTGATAGGAGGCACTGATAGAAGACACTGATGGGCACTGATAGAAGGCACTGATGAGCACTGATAGAAGGCACTGATGGGCACTGATAGAAGGCACTGATGAGCACTGATAGGAGGCACTGATGGGCACTGATAGGAGGCATTTTTGGGCACTGATAGGAGGCACTGATGAGCACTGATAGGCCACATTGATGAGCACTGATAGGCAGCACTGATAGGAGGCACTAATGTGCACTGATAGGCTGCACTGATAGGTGGTACTGATGGGAACTGAGGAACACTGATAGGCAGAAATCAGGCAGTATTGATGGGCTTTGATGGGCAGAATTGAAGAGTACTGATAGGTGGCACTGATGGACGCTGTTAGGTGGCATTAATGAGCACCGATAGGTGGTGCTGATAGGCAGAATTGATGGGCAATAATAGGCGGCATTAATGAGCACCGATAGGTAACACTTGTAGGTGGAAGTGATGGGCACTGATAGGCGGCATTGATGAGCACTGATAGGCAGCATTGATGGGCACTGATAGATGGCACTGATGATTGGGGCACTGATTATCAGTGTGAACAATTTACTGACATTCTTGACAGTTAACGGCAGTCCTTTCCTAACACAGACACAGCGTGGGAAGAAAGGGCTGCGGATAACCGGCAAGTCTGTTTACATGTGATTAGCTGATCACATGGTAAAGGGTTGCTGTGTTTGCGCTGGATGCATGTCCCAGGGGTCATGCGGGAAGCACGGTTTTGGAAGGATGTCCATGGACACCCTCCCAAAATTGGAAGCTCGGGGCTCGGATGGAAGGGGGGCAGGGGGGCCCATCATGGTTTCTTGCACCGGGGCCCTGAAAGTTCTAGTTACGCCTCTGAGTTTAAGACTGAATAAACGCAAACCATATCGACCAGGTGCAAAAGGCACCACCCTGTGGTAGGCAGGGCACAATATATATATTTTTTCATCTCTTAAAACATTTCATAAAATTTCTTAGGACACAGTTTTTTAAGGTTTAAATAAATCACTGAATTTACTGCCCACCACAATATGTTTCCCCTTGCACCTGCTCAACTTGCACAGTACGGTTAGCTAAAATTCAGTCTTGAGTCTCATTCATACATTCTACATGACCATGGTGCAGCAAGTATACTGCAAATACCTGCACCCGGGATCAGATGTTCTAATATCTGATCAGCCTGTACACCTTAGTGATGGGCTGAAAAGAGCCAAGGCTGTCTGCTGCTGTAAACATGTATCCACCTGTATCTGCACATCCAGTGGTTACCTGTAGGTAGGGATACATTCTTGCCCTTGGATAAAATCTCTCTATATCCAGGGTCAGAAATTTGTTCCTAACAGCAGGTAACCACTGTGACCCATGGTTTGTTAGTGTGTCGCTCAGGCTCAATCGTTGAGGGGAGTAATATAGATGATACCGAATGTGCTGCAGGAGTGCCGGCGAAGGATGGAGCTCATCCCAACTCATGTAGTCACTGAAGGGAATAGAGAAAAAAAAAATCCCTGGTGCCACACATCCACAGAGTGGTAATGTAGTAGTGATGGGAGAGACCTCAGCCCGGGTTCCACACCCCAATGTGTTTTGCTTTGTTCCCTGGACCTTAAACATGGGAACCACTGGATGTGCAGATACATGTTAACAGCAGTTGCTCTTTTGAGCCCATCACTCAGGTGAACAGGCTGAGCAGCTGACAAAAATTGGAACATCTGGGATCCTGGCTGTAGGTATTCATGGTATATTTGTCATTCCATGGCCATTTAGAACATGTGAATGAGATCTAAAGCCTGGTTCACATGGTAAGTTTTTTTTAGTTCAACCCAGCGGGCTGAATGAAAAAAAAAACTAGGGAGCTTAGGAGGAGCTCGCTGTACTAATGAGTACACTACTGCACCACAACTGCGTGCATTGCATTCTATTCAGTTGAATGGGGATAATTTTTGCTGCTCTGCATTGCAAAGCCTCATGGCCCCACTCTGCTGTCACATGATTTTACCGTACCTCCCCCAGCATAAAAGTGTAAATGATACCTTTAAGTTTGAAAGACCTGAACCCCACCCAGGAAAAAAAAAATATTTACGGCCCTGATGGTTAGTATACGGCTTAGAATTAGAATTGTGAGTAGGTTTAAAGGATAAGTTCACTTTAAAAAAATAAATGAATGCACATATTTGCAGGTAAAAAAAATTTATTCACTATTTTTTTTTTTTTTTAGGAGCCTGGAAAGCATTGCACCAGCGATCACCAGATTGCTGATGCCATGCAGGTCTCCTGCAGACTGTCAGTGTGAGCTGTCTGCCCGTACATCATACGGCCAGGCAGTTTTACACTGACTGAAAGACTCAATGATAACCTCAGCGCTCAACAACATCGTGGTAGTTCAATGAGAACTACAAACCGACAACCTCAAAGGATATTGGGACTTGTAGTTTATTCATTTAGAGAACTTTGTAAATGAATGACGTCGCCATGTGGGTGGATCCCAGCAAAGCCAAGCTTTTTTCAATAAGTGACAGCTGGTACAGGGAACTTCTCCTCATCACAGGGGGAGAAAGGGCAGTGGGGAGCAGCTGCAACAGTGGGAATATGTTACATGTTCCACCCTGAAAAGGGGTATAACATGTAACATGTTCCCAAAGGTGAGTTTATCCTTTAAGTCTACTTTAAACTGAACTCTGGGATATTTCTTTGTTTTTTTTAACTTAACTTAACTTTTTTAACTTTGTCCAGCTTGGTTACATGTATGTGTTCATATCTCACATCTGGAGGCCCACTAGAGAACCAGATATTCACTGTAGTAGCCTGCGCTACATATAGTCAGGGCTGGTCTCTTCCAGGTGCCTCTTGAGCGACTTGCAATGAATCAAGGTGTTTTCTGATTAGACAGGGCACAGAGGAGGGGAGATGATATCATAATCTCCTCCTTGTCCAGTCATTGCTCCTTCTCCCTCATAGGATCTACTATAAGTACTGTGACGTTACTTATCTTATCATGCTGAGTTCCCTTTAAGAGTGAAACACTGTGGTATTGATAACCTTGTAATACTGGAGTCCCTTCAGGATGATTTAACAAAATTCCCATCTACAGGGTAAAAGAGCCCAGTAACTGTAACTGCTTATTCTTGTCTTAAATAGGGATGAGCCAAACACCCCCCCCCCCCCCCCCCCCCGTTTGGTTCGCACCATAACATACTGAACAGGCAAAAAATTTGGCAGAAAACACGAACACCGTTAAAGTCTATGGGACACGCACATGAATAATCAAAAGCGCTCATTTTAAAGGCTTATATGCAAGTTATTGTCTTAAAAAGTGTTTGGGGACCCGGGTCCTGCCCCATGGGACATGTATCAGTGTAAAAAATGTTTTTAAAAACAGACGTTTTTTCAGGAGCAGTGATTTTTTAATGTTTAAAGTGAAACAATAAAAATGAAATATTCCTTTAAATATCGTGCCTGGGGGGTGTCTATAGTATGCCTGTAAAGTGGCCCATTTTTCCCGTGTTTAGAACAGTACCACAGCAAAATGACATTTCTAAAGGAAAAATTGTCATTTTAACAAATCGCGGCTGTAATGAATTGTCGGGTCTCGGCAATATAGATAAAACTCATGGGGGTTCCCCCCCCAGTCCACTACCAGGCCCTTTGGGTCCGGTATGAATATTAAGGAGAACCCCGAACCCTTCGGGTCTGATATGGAAAATAAGGGGAACCCTGCGCCAATTTAAAAAAAAATGGCATAGGGGTCCCCCCCAAAATCCATACCAGACCTATGGATTTTAAGGGGAACCCTGCGCCAAAATTTTTTTTAAAAATGGCGTAGGGGTCCCCCCAAAATACATACCAGACCCTTATCTGAGCATGCAACCTGGCAGGCTGCAGTAAAAGAGGGGGGCGAGGGAGCCCCCCCTCCTGAACTGTACCAGGCCACATGCCCTCAACATGGGGAGGGTGCTTTGGGGTAGCCCCCAAAGCACCTTGTCCCCATGTTAATGGGAACAAGGGGCTCATCTCCACAACCCTTGCCTGGTGGTTGTGGGGGTCTGCGGGTGGGGGGCTTATCGGAATCTGGAAGCCCCCTTTAACAAGGGGACCTCCAGATCCCGGCCTACCCCCTGTGTGAAATGGTAACAGGGTACAAATGTACCCCTACCATTTCACAAAAAAAGTGTCAAAATGTTAAAAACGACAAGATACAGCTTGGGGACAAGTCCTTTATTAAAAAAAAAGTCCCACGATGTCCATTCATCTTCTTCACGCTACCCCAAAGCACCCTCCCCATGTTGAGGGCATGTGGCCTGTTACAGTTCAGGAGGGGGAGCGCTCTCTCATCCCCCCTCTTTTCCTGCGGCCTGCCAGGTTGCGTGCTGGGTAAGGGTCTGGTATGGATTTTGAGGGGGACCCCATGCCATTTTTTTTTTTTTAAATTTTGGTGCAGGATTCCCCTTAAAGTCCATACCAGGTCTGAAGGGTCTGGTATGGATTTTGGGTGGACCTCTCATTTTTTTTTTAATTTGGCGCAGGGTTCCCCATTAATTTCCATATCAGACCCGAAGGGCCTGGTATGGATTTTAGGGGGACCCCCACGCAATTTTTAAAAAAATTTTGGTTCAGGATTCCCCTTAATATTCATATCAGACCCAAAGGGCCTGGTAATGGACTGGGGGGGGGGGGGCCCATGCTCTTTTTTTCAATGAGTTTTATCTATATTGCTGAGACCCGACAATTCATTACAGCCGCGATCAGTTTTAAATGAAATTTTTCCTTTAGAAATGTCATTTTGCTGTGGTACTGTTCTAAACACGGAAAAAATGCGCAACTTTACAGGCATACTATAGACACCCCCCAGGTACAATATGTAAAGGAATATTTCATTTTTATTGTTTCACTTTAAGCATTAAAAAAATCACTGGTCCTAAAAAAACGGCCGTTTAAAAAAAAAATTTTCACTGATACATGTCCCCTGGGGCAGGACCCGGGCCCCCAAACACTTTTTATGACAATAACTTGCATATAAGCCTTTAAAATGAACACTTTTGATTTTTCATGCTAATGTCCCATAGACTTTAACGGTGTTCCGGCGGCTTTCGAATTTGCCCCGAACACCGCATATTGTTCTGTGTTCGTAGAACATCTGAACAACCAAAGTTCGGCCCGAACTTATGCTCAGGCCGATCCGTTCGCCCATCCCTAGTCTTAAATATGTCAGCAAGGAATTCGAAAATAGGCCTAAGTACTTTTGCCAGGGTGATAATTCACTAATATGTATAATCACTAATAGCACCTTGTTATAGTGCAGGAACAATGACTGGCTAATTGTTTGTATGATTATGACATCACCCTTGTGGATGTAATCATAAAAATAATATTAAAAGGCTTCCATTCTTTCATGTATATTTTAATGATCCTGTTTCTTAGAAAGATTACATTAACATGAAGTATATGCACTCCTGCCTGTAACACATTTAATTGGTGTACATTGATGGATGGCTATTGAGTTGATAAACTCAATATTTACCAATGAAAAATCACAGTGCCCTTGGGTACCTCAGACAAACCCATATTTTCACATGCATAACTTTAATATAACACTGAATGAAAGGTAAAACCAGTAATTTATTTGCAGATAAAGCTCATAATGAGGAAAAAAATGCATTCAATATTTTATGTACATGAATTGAAAGACCCACTTAAATAATACCTATCATTAATCATGTTGGAAAACTCTTGTCGATCAGCAGCTGCATCCACTGATCAGTGTATTCTGACAGCAGAGGGAGCTGCTGTCAGACTAGTGTCCTGAAAAGCGGATTGATCCATCCACCTCATTTTTGTGGATGGAGGAATCTGCTAGCTTTTTTCCATTCAGCCCGCTGAATGGAAAAAAAAATACTAGTCTATGACCAGCTTTACTATTTCCTACTCTATCCAGATCTAAAAAAAAAAAAATCAATATTTATATTCGCCAGCACACCACGGATGATCAACATCATCCTAAAAGCTTTTTTATTGAAGAATGATCACATCACCAAGAGAAAGGTGCAATGTTTCCTGCACAGGACTCCTTCATCACATACCTGTCATGCCGGTCATGTGAAAAATCTAAAATGAAGGCAGTTCCCGGACTTAGAGATGAGCCTTCACACTGTGTGCAGAGTTCATCTGAAAAAGTACTGTCTAATGTCACTACATACTATATCTTTAGTAGTTGCTACATTAGGAGGGACAAGCCTTCACTCACTCCAAAAGTCCAGTGTACCTCTGTTAACTCACTCCCTGTAACAAAATTGGGTCCTGCGGAGCACTAGTGCGAACTTCATGCATGCTCAATATTAACTCCTTCATTTCCCATATATATGTGACCAGGTCATGGATCTCCATAACGCAGGTTCTGCTCCGGTTTCTAATGTGAGAGAGAGAGAGACAGACAACGACTTCCTCGCTACCAGAGGACATGTCACCTTTCCAAGTACCATGCCTAATGACTGGTTGCCTTGAACTTGTGCTTGGTTGCTCTTAACAACTAAATTCCTCTTCTTTGTTTTGCTGAGTTAACCCTTTTGTAACAGTGTTACTTCATTCCCCTTTGTGCTTTACAAATCCTTGTTCTTTAGATACTCCAGAACCAACATGCACCCCTTTGAATTCTTTCAGACCAGGCTTGGAACAGTTAATGTAACTTTACTGAAGAGATTCTCGGTTAACAGTCCAATATGGAAAATGTCCAATCCCTAACCCTAACTATAGTTGTGTGGCTGCCCAGGCATACCTCTGTGAGGTAGTAGTCCATGCAGGTATCCTCCATGACTTGGATGATCTCCAGGTGCCTCCAGCGGATTGCAAGATGCAGCAGTCCCAAAACCACGAGTCGAGCCATGCCAAGCCATACCTCAGTCTTTCCCCTTTTTTACCACAGGTGGGCTGGCTGGGCACACATAACTTAACCCTTTCCACCAGCCTCTAACTCATTAAGGCAAACACATTACAACCTGCCTACAAAGTGATTTTGTGAGAGCTAAACTGGACTAGGACAGCACATCCTTACATAGTTACATAGTTAGTCAGGTTGAAAAAAGACACAAGTCCATCCAGTCCAACCATAAAAAAAAAAAAAAAAAAAACGTACAATCCAATATACCCAATACTATACCCACAGTTGATCCAGAGGAAGGCAAAAAACCCCAGCAGAGCATGCTCCAATTTGCTACAGCAGGGGAAAAAATTCCTTCCTGATCCCAGAGAGGCAATCGGATTTTCCCTGGATCAACTTTACCTATAAATGTCAGTACCCAGTTATATTATGTACATTTAGGAAAGTATCCAGGCCTTTCTTAAAGCAATCTACTGAGCTGGCCAGAACCACCTCTGGAGGGAGTCTATTCCACATTTTCACAGCTCTTACTGTGAAGAAACCTTTCCGTATTTGGAGATGAAATCTCTTTTCCTCCAGTCGTAAAGAGTGCCCCCTTGTCCTCTGTGTTGACCGTAAAGTGAATAACTCAACACCAAGTTCACTATATGGACCCCTTATATATTTAAACATGTTGATCATATCCCCCCTTATTCTCCTCTTCTCAAGAGTGAACAAATTCAGTTCCTCTAATCTTTCCTCATAGCTGAGCTCCCCCATGCCTCTTATCAGTTTGGTTGCCCTTCTCTGCACTTTCTCCAGTTCCCCGATATCCTTTTTGAGAACTGGTGTCCAAAACTGAACTGCATATTCCAGATGAGGTCTTACTAATGATTTGAACAGGGGCAAAATGATATCTCTCTCTCTGGAGTCCATACCTCTCTTAATACAAGAAAGAACTTTGCTCGCTTTGGAAACCGCAGCTTGGCATTGCATGCTATTATTGAGCTTATGATCTACCAAAACCCCCAGATCCTTCTCCACTACAGATTCCCCCAGTTGTACTCCCCCTAGCATGTATGATGCATGCATATTCTTAGCCCCCAAGTGCATAACTTTACATTTCTCAACATTAAACTTCATCTGCCACATAGTCACCCAATTAGACAGTGCATTGAGGTCGGCTTGTAAATTGGAGACATCCTGTAAGGACGTTATTCCACTGCATAGCTTGGTGTCATCTGCAAAGACAGAAATGTTACTTTTGATCCCAGACCCAATATCATTTATAAAGATATTAAAGAGTAAGAGTCCCAGCACTGAACCTTGGGGTACACCACTGATAACCTTAGACCATTCAGAGTAAGAATCATTAACCACTACTCTCTGAATTCTGTCTTTTAGCCAGTTTTCTATCCATTTACAAACTGATATTTCCAAGCCTGTAGACTTTAACTTACACATGAGCCGTGTGTGCGGAACTGTATCAAACGCTTTTGCAAAATCCAAATAAACCACGTCCACAGCCACCCCTCTGTCCAAGGTTTTACTTACCTCTTCATAAAAAGAAATCAGGTTTGTCTGACAACTTCTGTCTTTCATGAACCCATGCTGTCTGTTGCTTAAAATGTTTTTTTCCAGCAAGAACTCGTCTATGTGGTCTTTTATTAAACGCTCCAGTATCTTCCCGACTATAGAAGTTAAAATAACAGGTCTATAGTTACTTGGTAAAGACTTTGATCCCTTTTTAAATATAGGCACCACGTTCGCCCTGCGCCAATCCAGCGGTACTATTCCCGTCATTAATGAGTCCCTAAAAATTAGATACAATGGCTTTGAAATTACAGAGCTCAATTCTTTTAGGATCCGTGGGTGGATGCCATCAGGTCCAGGTGCTTTATCCACCTTTATTCTGTCTAAATATTTCTGGACCATATCCCTTTTGAGCCATTGTGGATCATTGGGGGCTGTGTCAATACCACCCCCATTATGGACATGAACTTCCCCATGCTCTTTTGTATACACAGAGCTGAAGAAAGTATTTAATAAATTAGCCTTCTCCTTGTCCCCAGTCACCCACTCTAGATTATTTTGTAAAGGGCCTACATGCTCAGACCTGACCTTTTTACTATTAATATATTTGAAGAATTTTTGGGGGTTTGTCCTACTATTTTTTGCGATCTGTCGTTCATTTTGAATTTTTGCACCCTTGATTTCCTTTTTACATATTCTGTTAAATTCTTTGTAGCATTTAAATGACACTAGTGTTCCTTCATTTTTATATTTTTTAAAAGCTCTTTTCTTATTGTTTATAGATTTTCTAGCTTTGACCGTGAGCCACATAGGTTTTCTTTTTAGCCTTTTAAACTTATTGCCCATGGGAATATACTTTGCAGTGAGGTCCCAAACAGTCTTTTTGAAGAATTCCCATTTCTGTTCTGTGTTTATCGCTGCCAATATTCCCTCCCAGTCTAAGTCCTCGAGAGCAGCCCTCATCCTTGGAAAATTTGCTCTCTTGAAGTTGTGTTTTTATCTTTCCCTTATGTATTTCTTGTTTACAGCTAACATCAAATGAAATCATGTTATGGTCACTGCTACCCAGGTGTTCCTTTATCTGCACATTAGTAATAAGCTCTGCATGGTTTGAGATTACCAGGTCCAACAGAGCTTCATTCCTAGTTGGGGCCTCAATAAACTGGACCATAAAATTGTCCTGTACTAGGTTTATAAATTTTTGCCCTTTAACTGTCCCAGCAGTGCCATTACTCCAGTCAATTTCTGGGTAGTTAAAATCTCCCATTATTATCACTGTCCCAGCCCTTGCAGCCCTTTCCATCTGTGCAAGGAGCTGAGTCTCCACCTCCTCGTTAACATTGGGTGGTCTATAACAAACTCCAATGATTAACTTTGAACTACGCCCATCTATATGCAGTTCCACCCATAATGCTTCAGACTCATCACACTCTCCATCAATCAGGTCCTCTTTCACACTTGCTTTGAGATCACTTCTCACATAGAGACAGACCCCGCCACCTTTCCTTTTTACCCTGTCTCTCCGAAAGAGTGCATAGCCAGGAATATTAATAGCCCAGTCATGTGAGGATTGAAGCCAAGTTTCAGCAATACCGATTACATCATAGTTCACTTCATGCACCAGAGCTTCCAACTCACCTATTTTGCTTGGCAGACTTCTGGCATTGGTGAACAAACACTTTAATGCATTATTACATCCTAGATGTATATTTTCAAAACGAATTGTATCCAGTAGGGCGTAGATCTATTTAAATGCAAGGAAGGATCCTCATCTGGATTCAATCTTATCATATAGCTGATGTCAATACTTTTTTATTAATCTCACACATTCAGCTCCATCAGGATTTTTGTCAGAACAAAGTGGGGAAGATTGAGATTATGTCATATGGGGTTATAAGGCAAGATGTATAAATCAGGACAGGCCAATTCTTGGCAGCAAAGTTTGAATTTTTTAAAGGACATTTTAAGTAAAAGGAGCCAAGGATGGGGTGCACAAACTTCTACAGACCAAATTAGACAAGATCTCAGATAGAACAAGGTCCACTTCCATAGCTGTAGCAGGGAAATGATCTTTTAATGCGACTTTAACCACTTGCCGACCAGCCGCTGTAATTATACTGCGGCAGGTCGGCACGATCCCATGAACAGTCGTAACTGTACTTCGGCTCCTTTAGGCAGGATATCAGGCATGTGCATGCCGCCGGAGGCACATTGCATTGCAGGGGGTGCCGATGCTCATGGCTGGTGGTCGCACGCGATCACAGGCACAAGAGGCAGAACGGGGACGTGTGTGTGTAAACACACAAATCCCTGTTCTGTGAGGAGTGGAGAGGCAGATCATGAGTTCCTAATAGCTAGGAATCACAACCTGTCATCTCCTATAGTCAACCCCCTCCCCCCACAGTTAGAACACACAGTCAAGGAACACAGTTAACCCCTTGATCGCCCCCTAGTGTTAACCTGTCATCTCCTATAGTCAACCCCCTCCCCCCACAGTTAGAACACACAGTCAAGGAACACAGTTAACCCCTTGAACGCCCCCTAGTGTTAACCCCTTCCCTGCCAGTGACATTTACACAGTAATCAGTGCATTTTTATAGCACTGATTGCTGTATAATTGTCAATGGTTTCAAAAATGTATCAAAAGTGTCCGATGTGTCCGACATAATGTTGCAGTCCCGATTAAAATCGCAGATCGCCACCATTTCTAGTGAAAAAAAAAATAATAATAAAAAAAAGCCATAAATCTATCGCCTATTTTGTAGACGCAAGCCAATCAATATACGCTTACTGAGATTTTTATTACCAAAAATATGTAGAAGAATACATATCGGCCTAAACTGAGGAAAAAAATAGCTTTTTTAAAAAAAATTGGGGATATTTATTATAGCAAAAAGTACAAAATATTGTGTTTTTTTCAAAATTGTTACTCTTTTTTTGTTTATAGCGCAAAAAATAAAAACCACAGAGATGATCAAATACCACCAAAAGAAAGCTCTATTTGTGGGAAAAAAAAGGATGTTAATTTTGTTTGGGTACAGCGTCGCACAACCGCTCAATTGTCAGTTAAATTGACGCAGTGCCGAATCGCAAAAAATGGCCTGGTCATTGAGCAGCCAAATCTTCCGGGGCTGAAGTGGTTAAAGAGAACCACCAGTCTCCCCCCCAAAAAAAAATTAGTTAGGACAAGATCTCAGCCCCCCCCCCCTTTCACTGCCACATTATTTGTTTTTGACAGTTAACCGCTCCCATTTCCGGTCAGATTCCTGCGGGGATGCATACAAAATGGAGAGTTCCACTTCAAGGCAAACAGTTAAAATCCCAGGAGCCTCTCATGGGGCTCCCTACTGACCTGGTGGCACCTGGGCAGTGCCCAAGTGCATAGTTACCAACATTTCAAAAATATTATTCAGGGACACTTTTTTTTACCATTGGTATATTTAGAGTAGTTGAGATTCCTTATGTTCCTCTACACATCACTATAGTAATCACAAAATTAAATGAGTACTAATAATGGGCAGAACAAATATGAGGACTGAGAAGATTTCCTTTAGTTAACTAAGCCTTTAACTAACAAAAGTGTGCCCATTCTAGAGCTGGTAACATTAATATTCAATATAAATTTTAAAGAACTGTTTTTGTGGGTAAGAGGCATAGGGGAGGTGTATGGATGGTATAAAAGTGGGAAGTACATGCAGGTGAGGGAGAGGAATGTGGAGGGTATAACAGTGGGCACTATGTACAGGAGATGAGTGTGCAGGGTATGACAGTGGGCAGTATGCACAGCAGAGGAGTGTGGAGGGGATGACAGTGGGCACTATGTACAGGAGAGGACTGTGGAGGGTATGACAGTGGGCAGTATGTACAGGAGAGGAGTGTGGAGGGTATGACAGTGGACAGTATGTACAGGAGAGGAGAGTGGAGGGGATGACAGTGGGCAGTATGTACAGGAGAGGAGTGTGGAGGGTATGACAGTGGACAGTATGTACAGGAGAGGAGTGTGGAGGGGATGACAGTGGGCAGTATGTACAAGAGAGGAGTGTGGAGGGTATGACAGTGGGCAGTATGTACAGGAGAGGTGTGTGGAGGGGATAACAGTGGGCAGTATGTACAGAAGGGGAGTGTGGAGGGTATGACAGTTGGCGGTATGTACAGGAAGGGAATGTGGAGGGTATGACAGTGGGCGGTATGTACAGGAGAGGATTGTGGGGGGTATGACAGCAGGCAGTATGTACAGGAAAGAAATGTATGACCGTGAGCAGTATGTACAGAAGAGGAGTGTGGAGGGTATGACAATGAGCAGTATGTGCAGGAGAGGAGTATGGAGGGTATGACAACGGGCACTATGTACAGGTGAGGAGGATGAAGGAATCTGAGAAGGAAAACTGTAAAGATTTGTGGAAGTATGTTTAGGGACTGCGTAGTGGTTAAGCGGGCCATACATGGATTGAAATTAAGCAGAGACCAGCCATAGTCAATCTATGTATGGGCTAGCTGGTTGTACACAAGTCAATCTATTAATCAACTTGAGTACAACCAGCCTTTCAGGTTTTTCCCCAAACAATCAGTGCTGCCAGCTATAGTTAGCAACACTGATTATTGTATTCTGTGAACAGGGAAGGCTCCCTACTGACAGAACACAATAACAGTGCGGGAGTGATTCCCCCATCCACAGGTCAGCAGGTGAGAGGGTGTGTGGGGACAGGCTGGGGAGAGAGGTCTGTCAGCAGGGAGTTGTGAGGTGGTCATGGAGGGATATCAATCAGCGGGAGAGGGGGGAGTAACTGGGAGTTATATCTTTTGGAGTAGGGTCTGTCATCTGCAGGTTGGGATATGCTCACCTGTAATATAGGTTGAAGGGAGGTGGCTAACATGGGAAGTGGCTGGGGAGTGACCTGGTTGGTGGCGAGTGTGAAATGGATGATGTGTTTCAAGTTTCACATTTGCCGTAATGCTTACTGCCCTCTGAAAAGTGATCTGTGGTGGATTACTTTTCATCGAGTGGTATAGCAGCAGCATACCATTTTACATCTTTGGACTATGCTGCTACTGCGAGCGAGTTTGGCTTGCAGTTGCAGAGTGGCCCCATTGAAATCAATAGGCGAGTTTGACAGGTGATGCTGCCTGTCAAACTCTGCAGAATGAGTTAATGATTCCGCAGCTTAAGAAATTAAAAAAAAAAAAAGTTGCAGCTGTGAAGTACAGCATCACAGCTAAGGCATTCGTACAGCGCTGTCCAAATGTATTTTTAAGATTTGGGTCAGGCACGTGCGGTAAAGTCAGTGGCTGGTGAGGCACTGGCTAATATCAGAGCCAGATACACAAAGGTTACATACACCGCGATCGTTAGAGGGAAAACAATAATTCTAGCACTAGACCTCCTCTGTAACTCTAAACATGTAACCTGTAAAAAATGTTAACGCGTCGCCTATGGAGATTTTAGGTACTGAAGTTTGGCGCCATTCCACAACTGTGTGCAATTGTAAAGCATGACATGTTAGGAATCTATTTACTCGGGATAACCTTATCTTTCATAGTATACAAAAAAATCAGGCTAACTTTAGTGTTTTTTTCATTTTTTTTACTCATGAAACAGTTTCTTAAAAAAAAAAAAACACGTTTGAAAAATTGCTGCTCAAATACCTTGTAACATAAAACGTTGCCACGACTGCCATTTTATTCCCTAGGGTGTCTGCTAAAACAATATATATAATGTTTGAGGGTTCTGAGTAATTTTCTAGCAAAAAAAATATGATTTTTACATGTAGGAGAGAAGCGTCAGAATTGGCCTGGGTGGCAAGTGGTTAATTATCATAAGTAAGTAATATACAAATAATTATATATTATTTTTAAGGTAATTTACTATATTTTCAAAAACTGTACTCAAGCAGGTGGCTTAACAGACAAATTATTGAAGTTTGAAGTTATTACTTCCAACCAGTAATTTCATAGTAAATAGATAAAATAAATAATAAATTATTATGTTATAACATAGTATAATGATATATGTTTTAGCTTGATTAAAACAGTACCTTTTCAGCAGCAGAAGATTCTCAATCTCCTTCTTAACTGTATGAGAAAAACGTTGGGATTATGGGTAAACCTTATACCCATAAACCCATGTTCTTTCCTTCTAATTAAGAGGGCTGGGCTGGAAGGGAGCATGTGTCTTTTAGACACATGCCCCCTTCTATGACACATTTTTATTGGACAGCTGGGTCCAATAGTCCTTTACCATCAGTTCAAGGCTCCAAGCTGTCCATTGAGCTCCGTGCTTCTGACAAGTAGTAAGGAGAGGCACTGTGAGCTCATCCTCTCAGTCTGCTGCAAACAGAGTGTGCCAGATTGTATTTAAACTGGCTGTGCTGTAGCTTCTGAAGGCTGTGCAAGGAGCCCCGTATCTCCAGAACCATAGGTCCTAGGAGCCCCACATTTTGACCAGTGGTGAAGTAGGTCTTCGGCTACCTGCAGTTGACAGACCCTACACCATAAGATATAACTCCCAGTTACTCCACCCACCCACTGATTGATATCCCTCCATGACCACCTCACAACCCCCTGCTGACAGACCTCTCTCCCCAGCCTGTTCCCACACACCCTCTCCCCTGCTGACCTGTGGATGGGGGAATCACTCCCGCACTGTTATTGTGTTCTGCCAGTGGGGAGCCTTCCCTACACACAGAATACAATGATCAGTGTTGCTAACTATAGCTGGCAGCACTGATTGTTTTGGGAAAAACAGAAAGGCTAGTTAACTCAAGTTGATTAATAGATTGATTTGTGTACAACCAGCTAGTCCATACATAGATTGACTATGGCTGCTCTCTGCTTAATTGGCTTAATTTCAATCCATGTATGGCCTGCTTAACCACTACGCAGTCCCTAAACATCCTTCCACAAATCTTTACTGTTTTTCTTCCCAGATTCCTTCATCCTCCTCACCTGTACATAGTGCCTGCTATCATACCCTCCACATTCCCCCCCTACACATAGTGTGTCATACCCTCCACACTTTTCTCCTATACATAGTGCCCACTGTCATACCTTCCACATTCCTCTCCGGTACATACTGCCCTCTGTCATACCCTCCACACTCCTCTCCTGTACATACTGCTCACTGTCATACCCTCCACACTCCTCTCCAGTACATAGTGCTCACTGTCATACCCTCCACATTCCACACCTGTACATACTGCCCACTGTCATACCCTCCACACTTCTCTCCTGTACATAGTGCCTGCTGTCATACCCTCCACATTCCTCTCCTGTACATACTGCTCACTGTATATACAGCGATCAGTGCTATAAATATGCACTGACTGCTGTATAAATGTCACTGGCAGGGAAGGGGTTAACACTAGGATGTGATCAAGGGGTTACATGTGTTACCTAGGGAGTGGTTCTAACTGAGGGTGGAGGGGACTGACAGGGAGGTGACCGCCGGGTATGTGCATCGGCTCCCGAGTGACGCGGCACGTGCGCGCTCCCCTAGATGGCCAGGAAGCCGAGGACGTCACATGACGACAGCCCAGGATGAGAGAGCCACCTTGCGGCCGTCATATTACTGTACATGGGATGGGAAGTGGTTAAAATTATATTGAATATCCTCAATGTTACCAGTCCTAGAATGGGCACATGTTTGTTAGTTCAACTAAAGGAAATCTTCTCAGTCCCCATATTTGTTCTGCCCATTATTTTTTTAACAGGATTGTTCTGCCCATTATTAGTACTCATTTTATTTTGTGATTACTACTGTGATGTATAGAGGAACATAGGGGATGTCAGCTACTCTAAATATACCATTGGTAGAAAAAGTGTCCCTGAAAATATTTTTGAAATGTTGGCAACTATGCACTTGGGCACTGCCCAAGGGCCACCGGGTCAGTAGGGGGCCCCACGAGAGGCTCCTGGGATCCTGTAATATGATATTCACGCTGTAGTAAACTTCGCTAACATTACTATTTTTTAGAGGCCCTGAGGTAGGTTATGCCATAATGTACAAGTATGCACAGTATATTAGCATATTAGGGTACACTTACCTGTCAAACTGAGCACTCCAGCGATGCGCTGTAATCAATCTGGTGGGTCCCGGGCGCTTCCATCTTCACCCAGTCTTCTTCCAGGGTTCTGTGCCTTCGGTCACTTGCCTTTGCCGGGCTGTGTTGCTGTCACTTCCACGCATGCTCATGCGCATCCTCTCTCTCATCCTCCCTCCCTTACCCCTCACCCCTCTCTCATCTCCTCTCTCTATTTTATTTCTTGTACAAAGGATTTTATTGATCAAATAAATCAACATATCAGTACAAATAGACAATGAAATACACATTATGTGTACATGTTCCGGTAAATTATAAACTGACAATTATAATGATCTAGAATACTAGAATCTGTGACAGATCATCAGATTACATTTGGCTTCATATAAAATCAGCATACACTAGTAATCATGACGAGACACTAGGGTCCCGCTCTCTATTTTATTTCATTTGTAATAACAAAAAATTGTTTGCATTTTTATTTTTTTTTTTTATAAAAAGCCCCAGCAAAATTCTCAGCAGCAGGGCTATGATGTTCTTAATCTGGCCCTGGCTATATAGTCCCTACTTTTTTGGGTCTATCTTACTTGGTGACACTAGCTGCACAAGCAGAAAGGTACCGTGCTGTGTGCTCTCAATATAAATACCCCTGCAGGGATGACTGTGATGAGAACCGCAATTCTGATTTTTGGACTTTGGGTTTATGCCTTTGCTATTGTGGCTGTTAACAATTTAGTCCCCTCTAATATGGCTATCAAAGTGACAAGCAAAGGGACATTTTGTTTTTGTTACTTGTTTGCCATGGTGATTATGATTGGTCTCAACATCAAATTGTTTGTTTATGATTGCAAAGTATCAATTAGAAAGAGACCTACCTACATCAGTAAGGGAGGCTAATGCCGCGCACAGGCCGTTGGCGGTGAGTCATACGAGCTTGAACCGTAAAGCACGGTAAGGCAACAGCTGTTCCTGGTCTACAACAGAAAGATCCTGGGAAGGTATCCAATCCCGAGCGTTCCCCCCGATTCGTCCTCCAACAATCACTTGGGTCTCAGGCAATTTGAGACGGGGAAAATAGGAGAAAGAAGGCTCCACATAGTGTAAATTCCGGATTATCAGGAAATTTATTGTATAAAAAATTCCAACAA
The DNA here is from genome assembly GCF_042186555.1 of Aquarana catesbeiana. Taxonomy (NCBI): domain Eukaryota; kingdom Metazoa; phylum Chordata; class Amphibia; order Anura; family Ranidae; genus Aquarana; species Aquarana catesbeiana. The sequence continues at coordinate 279,074,731 of NC_133324.1, forward strand.
AAAAATCGGATAAAAGCAAAGTTCATACAGACGTATAAAGATGTATTTAGCGCAGTAGACAGATGGTTTAAGGTAGCGTCCTACACCCGACGCGTTTCGTCTGAAAAGACATCAACTGGGGTACAGCTGACCTCTCATCTGCTGCGCTATTTATTTAAAAGTACTTAAATTTACATCGGGGACACCTGTGCGGCTTGACTTCCGGGTTTATGTCATGTGAGGGTACTCTTAGTCAGCTGACTGCCCAGCAGGTGTCCCCGGTGTAAATTTAAGTACTTTTAAATAAATAGCGCAGCAGATGAGAGGTTAGCTGTACCCCAGTTGATGTCTTTTCAGACGAAACGCGTCGGGTGTAGGACGCTACCTTAAACCATCTGTCTACTGCGCTAAATACATCTTTATACATCTGTATGAACTTTGCTTTTATCCGATTTTTTTGTTGGAATTTTTTATACAATAAATTTCCTGATAATCCGGAATTTACACTATGTGGAGCCTTCTTTCTCCTATTTTCCCCGTCTCAAATTGCCTGAGACCCAAGTGATTGTTGGAGGACGAATCGGGGGGAACGCTCGGGATTCGATACCTTCCCAGGATCTTTCTGTTGTGGACCAGGAACAGCTGTTGCCTTACCGTGCTTTACGGTTCAAGCTCGTATGACTCACTGCCAACGGCCTGTGAGTCCACCACGTCCGGTAAGGGCATTTTATGTTACTCTTGTACCTGGCTGAATATTGGAAGAATCTATTGGAGATAAGAATGGATGCTACTATGAGTTTCATGTCTATGCTCCAGGATTTCTCTGCTTGATTAAACGAACTGTCCAAAACCCCAAGGATCCATCACTTATCCCCATCCTTACATGTTTGTGTTTTGTTTGAGGGTTTGGGTTTAACCTTTTGATGCACATATAATCCACACTGTTTAATACATAGGATATGTTACTAGTAATGTTTTTCTTTTGAATATTAGATTTCCCATGGGTTTTTTTCATATGAGGTCTAGCAGGACTTAACATTTTATACACTCTGGGTATGTTACTCAGCACATTTTATAGTGTTGCTCACTGACACATTATAGCGCTACACTTTTTCGTTCTTACATTTATTCTCACAATTAGTCTAATTGGTGGTGTTGGCTGCTTGTTTTCTTATTTGCTTGTTTGGTTGGCGCAGCAGATTTTCTCTTATTTTACTTTGAGGCTAATGCCGCGTACACACGAGCGGACTTTCCGGCATACTTGGTCCGGCGGACCAGAGTCCGCCACACAATCCGATCGTGTGTAGGCTCCAGCGGACTTTTTTTTCCCAAAAGTCCGCCGTACCTAGATTTGAAGCATGTTTCAAATCTTAATCCGCCGGACTCAGTTCCTGATGGAAAGCCAGTTCGTCTCGTTCGTCTGTATGCTGGTCCGACGCAAGCGCAGGGTATTGCATCTCGCGCTCGCTGCAATAGGAAAAACACATTTTCCTATTCTGGCGAGCGTGGGGCATACCAGGCCCTTAAGTCTGGTATGAATTTAAAGGGAACCCCCTACACCGAAAAAACGGCGTGGGGTCCCCCCTAAAATCCATACCAGACCCCGATCTGGTCGGGCGTGGTCAACATCACCCGATGACCACGCCCCCCTAAAACGTCACAGTCCCAGCATGCCCAGGGACTGTGACGGCATAAGGGGGCAGGGTCTCCGCCTATATAAGTCACATCGGAGCGCTCAGAGAGCATTCCAGCCTGAGAGACCGTCGTGTCAACATCGGAAGAAGAGAAGAAGCCAAGAAGCCAGATGTCCGGGCCTCCGCTGGCAAAAGAGCGGCATGAAGATAGCGGAGGAGCCGGCAGAAGAACTGGAACACCGGGAGAAGAGGCCAGAGAGAGCGGAGAAGAACCAACCGGACGCCAGGAGAAGAGGAACCGGAAGGGACCCCCGAAGTCGGAAGAAGACCCCCGAATCCGGAAGAAGACACCCCCCCCGGAGCTGTCTAATAAATTACTTTAAAAACCTGTGTAGTGTGTTGTATTATTGACACTTTTTCCCTAGGTGAATGGGTAGGGGTACCATGTACCCCATACTCATTCACATAGGGTGGGGGGCCGGGATCTGGGGGCCCTCTTATTAAAGGGGGCTCCCGGATTCCGATAAACCCCCGCCCGCAGACCCCGACAACCAACGGCCAGGGTTGTCGGGAAGAGGCCCTTGTCCTCATCAACATGGGGACAAGGTGCTTTGTGGTGGGGGAGGGCCCCGCAGGGCGCTCCCTCCCCCAAAGCACCTACCCCCCATGTTGAGGGCATGCGGCCTGGTATGGTTCAGGAGGGGGGGGGCGCTCGCTCGTCCCCACCCCCTTTCCTGACCGGCCGGGCTGCGTGCTCGGATCGGGGTCTGGTATGGATTCTAGGGGGGACCCCACGCTGTTTTTTCGGCGTAGGGGGTTCCCTTTAAAATCCATACCAGACTTAAGGGCCTGGTATGCCCCGTGACGGGGCTCGCAAGGTGTCAACCTCGCCGATAAAAGCAGTGAGATTCACTTCCTTTTCTAGTCCCGCCGTACCCGAGTCACGTTCAAAATGAACGGAATTGTCCATGTGTGGGCAAGTCCGTTCATTCTGAAAGTCCGCCGTAACTCCGGCGAAAGTCCGTCGGAAAGATGGGCGGACCTAGCCTGCCGGAAAGTCCGGTCGTGTGTAGGCAAGTCCGTCCGTTCAGGTAGTCCGCCGGAAAGTCCGGCGGAAAGACCGTCGGACCAAGTCTGCTGGAAAGTCCGCTCATGTGTACGAGGCATAAGAGGTCTTTCTTGTATTTAATTATAGTTGTGTCAGGGTTTTTTCTGGCAACCTGGTTTCCCACTATGCTGCAAATTACCTTATGTGACTTGCTTCATTGCTCTTCATTGCCAAAGTATAAAGACAGAGGGCACTGCAATTCTGAAATCCCTGCCAAGAATGAATGCTGTCATCACTCTAGTCCTGTATGATGAGCATAGCTGTGCCCCTCTTAGACACAATCTAGTTAAAGTCTGGAAGCCTGTTTGCAGATATGTGAGGTAAGCACATAATTCTATATCCTGTGCTCCTGTTTTTTTTACCCATATCATGCTAATTTTTTTCAACAATGGTACATAAATAGGAGAGTAAGTACTGAAATGCTCATTTTACTGTAATTATAACAATTCAATCTAAGCAACTTAACTTCACTTCCAGGCAGCAATTAGCTTTGCTTGGTCATCTGGAAACATATATAGACTTAGGCATATTTTAAAATTAAATTATCTGTAAACAAAATATCTAGATTTACTGTAAAATATAAGTCAAGTCTTGGGTTTAGGGTTTAACCCTTTCATGACTAAGCCTATTTTTGAAATTTGGTGTTTACAAGTTAAAATCCATATTTTTTGCTAGAAAATTACTTAGAACCCCCAAACATTATATATATATTTTTTAGCAGAGAATCTAGAGAATAAAATGGAGATTGTTGCAATATTTTATATCACACGGTATTTGTGCAGCGGTGTTTTAAACGCAAATTTTTGGAAAAGGGACACTTCCATGAATTTTAAAAAATCCAAACAGTAAAGTTACCCCAATTTTTTTGTATAATGTGAAAGATGATGTTACGCCGAGTAAATAGATACCAAACATGTCACGCTTTATAATTGCACGCACTCGTGGAATGGCGACAAACTACGGTACCTATGAATTTCCATAGGCGACGCTTTAAATTTTTTTTACGGTTACCAGGTTAGAGTTACAGAGGAGGTCTAGTGCTAGAATTATTGCTCTCGCTCTGACGATCGCAGCGATACCTCACATGTGTGATTTGAACACCATTTACATATGCGGGCGCTACTTCCTTATGCGTTTTCTTCGCTGCGCGAGCTCGCGGGGACGGGGGCGCTTTAAAAAAATGTTTTTATTTATTTATTTTATTTATTTTTAGACTTATAAATTGTGTTTTTAAAAAAAATGTTTTTTTTTTAACTTTTATTGCTGTCACAAGGAATGTAAACATCCCTTGTGACAGTAATAGGTGGTGACAGGTACTCTTTATGGAGGGATCGGGGGTCTAAAAGACCCTCGATCCCTCCTCTGCACTTCAAAGTATTCAGATCGCTGAAAACGGCGATTCTGAATACTGTGTATCTTTTTAAATTTGGCGCCATTGGCAGCCGAGTAAACGGGAAGTGACGTCATGTCGTCGCTTCCGTGTTTACATTGAGGAGGCTGGAATGAAGCCACCCACAGCTTCGTTCCAGCCCGCCCACAGCCGCCGGAGGCAGCCGATTGGACACCGGGCCTCCCGATCGCACGGGAGGCCCGGTAAGAGCGGCGGGAGGCGGCAGAAGGGGAGGATGTCCCCTCCCTCTCCTCCGGTATAACAGGCTTTTACCGCATCGGTTGTTATATACGGGTAACCGATCGCCCGCTCAAAACAACAGTACCGGGATGATGCCTGCAGCTGCGGGCATCATACCGGTATAACCCCGGAAAGCCGAGTACGCACATATGCGTACGGTCGGCGGGAAGGGGTTAAACACTCAAAATAGACCTAAATTTTATTTTTAGAATTTAAAACATCTGTGCTTTTTAAAATGCTTCCAATATGCATTTCCTAATAGAGCACCCATTCTTACCCATCCTGCCAATTTATTATTTTTAGAATGATAAATTAAAGTATATACCACTACTGTGCCAGCAAGCAAGCGTTACTAGTTCAAGGGCATACCACATGGCAGAGATGACCAGTACAGAAGGTGGCTTGACTAAGATACTGGAAGATGGACAATCTACAGGCAACACCCACCCCCAAAACACCGTCTTGTTTTAGGGCAGTCTTTTAGTGGTGCATAACAGCATGGGTAGAATTTGGTCAAGTTAAAATAAATTTGTTGTTGGATTTTGCGTACTTAGCACATTCAGAAATTTAATTTTGATGCTGGTGTTATATATATCCAAAATATTTTGTTGGGATGTTTGCACACGCTTGCACCCTGCTTACACTGCTAACCTAAAATATAATTACAGAAACTATATTAACCAGTTCAGCTCTCATACCTGTACATCCACCGTGGACCAGAGCATTTTTTACATTTCTGCTATAGGCCTGTTTTTTCAGCAATTATTGTTATTATACAGGATTTATATAGCGCCAACAGTTTGCGCAGTGCTTTACAATGTAGGGAGACAATACACCAACAGTACAATTCAAAACAAGAGGGTTAGAAAAGCCCTGCTCCTGCGAGTTTACAATCTAAGAGGGAGGGGCTGGTGAAACAAAAGGTAGGGGCAATAATTTTGTTCTTGCTTAGATTAACAAAGTAATACATATATCTTTTTTTTAGAACAAATAGTGCTTTTTTGTGATATTGTGTTGCAAAGATTATTTTATTTTGTGCAATCCCTGGGCAGAAAATGTAACAAAATTATAAAAAAATCACTTTTTTCTATTTTGATCACTGTTAGTTTTAAAATAAATATGGTTACTGTAGATAAAAAGTATACATCGTATGCTATAATTTGTCCTGTTAAAAATGACACTTAAATTATGATAATATGGGAGATTTTTCTCATTCCCAGAGTTCAGGTTTAAGGCTTTTTTATTTTTGCCTTTATTTTTACCTGGTGATCCTACTACTAACACACTTCCTGTTCAAAGGTTACAAACTCACCCGCTGTACTTTATCTATGGCATTGCAGAGTGGTCACCTTGTGTTGGTCTCTTACCAGGGGTGGACTGACAGCTCATGGGGCCCCCGGGCAAAAGGAGATCATGGGGCCCCCTGTGTCCCTACCCACGCTCAAGCTACATCCACACAAAGTCCCATCTACATATTGCACTGCCCACATTGCATGCATTCAAAGAATTTCTCTACACTATGTTCAAAATAAAGGTTTATTATAGAAAATAAAGAAAAAAACAAACTTACATTAAAGTGGTTGTAAAGCCTTCTGTCTTACTTTTATCTATAGGTAAGCCTAGAATAAGGCTTACCTATACTGCTATGGCTTACAATAGCACAACGTTGTAGTATTTGCTGATTTCTTAGAGACATCTGACTACTTAACAATTTGTGCTTAATGGATTTGCCACTCATATTAACAAAATAAGTATCACTTGCAAGTTTATGGCTTTGAGAGTTTTCATATTCCAATAATCTTGTTGTGATATGTCTCCAGTCGTTGCAGCCTTGTATTAACTGAGTCTGCTTGTACTTTTCCTGTCCATAATATAAGCAGATGGAACAATGTACACTGTTTTTTTTCTCATTAAGAGTGACTCATTTTCTTTGAACGCTGGACCCTTGTATGCCTTTTCAGTAATAACCATTAAATGGTATGTTTTCTGTGGGCTGGTTAGGATGGAAGTCCCAAAGCATTTCCATGGAAATTCCTGCTTTATGCAAGTCTTAGGCAAAGAGAAAGTAGTCTTCTTTTAATGGCAATTTCTCTACTCCAGATGGCATTTTGGTAGGCAGAGGTTCCTGTGTATTTTCTCCAGTCGATAGATCAATTTCAACATTTGACTCTGTTTCAAGATCTACATCTTCTCCTGCCACTGATTCCATTGGTTCATCACTGATCTCAACAGGAGCATCTTCAAGATAATCTGTGTTTTTACCAAAGGATGAATCAATTTTGCTAGTAGATGCCTCATTTTGTCTTCTTTGCCTACTTAATTTTCTTTTTGTAGCACCACTTTTATGTTTATAAGTTCCAGACATTGCCAATTGTGAAAAAACATTAACTACAACATGCTTTAACCACATGCTGACCAGGCTTTTTTTTTTGGCACTTTTTGTGTATATCAGTATGTTTTTTTAGAAAATTCACAAACATTATACATTTTTTTAGCAGAGAACCTAGGGAATAAAATGGCCGATCGTTGCAATTTTTTATGTCATGTTTCATGTTTACTATGCTATTTGTGCAGCAGTTTTTCAAATGCAATTTTTTTTTGGCGAAAATTTTTTTTTTAATGAATAAATAAAAAAAAAAATACAATATATACACCATTTTTTTTGTAAAATGTGAAAGATAAAGTTACACCAAGTAAATAGATAGATGTCATGCTTTAAAATTGTGCACGCTCGTGGATGGCGACAAACTATGGTACTTAAAAGTCTCCATAGGCGACGTTTTAAACACCTTTACAGGTTACCTGTAATAATTCTATCGCTAGAATTATTGCTCTTACTCTACGTTTGCGGTGATATGTGTCAAAAAGACCCCAAATCTCTTCTTTACCTTTTAAAGCTAAAAAAAATCTTTTGCTTAAAAAAAAAAAAAAAAAAAAAAAGATTTACTTTCAGCTTCGACCAGAAGTGACGCCATGACATCACTCCATTCCTCCAAGGCCTTAGAGTTGATCAAAGAGAATCTACTCTTTGATCACCTACGGGAGCAGCCCGCTGTATCGTCGGATAGTTTCTAGGGTGAACTGGCGGAAATGGTAAGCCTATGGAACACTGCTCAGAATGCATTCATGAAAAATCCAGCCCTCAGTTGCAAAAAACAGTACCGGGGAGTTATAGCTATCTAATAGCTTCAGCCATAATCCCAGTAAACCACTTGCAAACCGCAATGTATAGATCCGTATTGCGGTCAGCCATTTAATAGACTGCCAAGTAGGAAGTTCACGTGGTTTTCACCTGTCTCTGAATAGGTGGTTTTGCACTGATGTTAAAGTGGTTGTAAACCCTTTACAACCACTTTAACCTACTGGTAAGCCTAGAATAAGGTTTAGATTAAGGCACTGTAGGTGCTTGAAATATCTCCCAGACCTGCACGGTCTAGGAGATATTTGCAAATCGTCGTAGGGTGATTTCTTCTGCGCTTGCGCCGGAGTTAAAAAGGGCACACTGTGCCGTTTCTAGCTCGGGTCATGCCGTTAAAGGCATGCGCGGAAGTGACGTCACGCGACTCCGGCCAGCCACAGAGCCCCGGAAGGAAGAGGGGTGAAGAATGGATGGATGCTCGCTGCCAGCGAGGAAGAAAGCATTGCGGGCTTCTCCTGCAGGTAAGTGTCAAATAATGGGCTACTATGCAACGCATAGTAGCCCATTATACTTTACCTTTGCAGGGAAACAAAGAGGAAGTAACACCTATCAGGGTTTACTTCCTCTTTAACCACTTGACCACTGGGCACTTAAACCCCCTTAATAACCAGACCAATTTTCAGCTTTTGGTGCTCTCACATTTTGAATGACAATTACTCAGTCATGCAACACTGTATCTATATGAAAATTTTGTCCTTTTTTTCACACAAATAGAGCTTTCTTTTGGTGGTATTTAATCACCGCTGGGTTCTTTATTTTTTGCGCTATAAAAGAAAAAAAAACGAAAAATCTGTAAAAAAAAATGCATTTTTCTTTGTTTCTGTTATAAAATTTTGCAAATTAGTAATTTTTCTTCATATATTTTGGCCAAAATTTATACCGCTACATATCTTTGGTAAAAATAACCCAAATCGGTGGATATTATTTGGTCTTTGTGAAAGTTATAGAGTCCAAAAGCTATGGTGCCAATATCTGAAAATTGATCACACCTGAATTACTGACAGCCTGTCTCATTTCTTGAGACCCTAACATGCCAGAAAAGTACAAATACCCCCCAAATGACCCCTTTTTGGAAAGAAGAGATTCCAAGGTATTTAGAAAGATGCATGGTGAGTTTTTTGAAGTTGTCAGTTTTTGTCAGTTGAAGTTTTTCCCACAATTCTTTGCAAAATCAATTTTTTTTTTCCTTTTTTTTTTCACAAAATTGTCATATTAGCAGGTTATTTCTCACACACAGCATATGCATACCACAAATTACACCCCAAAACACATTCTGCTATTACTCCCGAGTATGGCGATACCACATGTGTGAGACTTTTACACAGCGTGGACACATACAGAGGCCCAACATGCAGGAGAGCACCTTCAGGCGTTCTGGAGCACCCAGGCCAATTCTGACATTTCTCTCCTACATGTAAAAATCATCATTTATTTGCTAGAAAATTACATAGAACCCCAAAACATTATATATATATATGTTTTTTTAGCAAAGACCCTAGAGAATACAATAGCGGTCATTGCAACTTTTTATCTAGCACGATATTTGCGCAGCAATTTTTCGAACTCGTTTTTTTGGAAAAAAACCTGTTTTGTGCTTTAAAAAAAACCAAAACAGTAAGGTTAGCCCAATGTTTTTGCATAATATGAAAGATGAAGTTACGCCGAGTAAATATTTATACAATATTTCTAACACATAGCATGTACATACCAAAAATGACACCCCAAAATAAATTCTCCTACTCCTCCTGAGTACGGCGATACATGTGTGAGACTTCCACAGCCTGGCCACATACAGAGGCCGAGTATGGCTGAGCATGGCCGAGTATGGCTGAGTATGGCTGAGTATGGCTGAGTATGGCTGAGCATGGCTGGGTATGGCTGAGTATGGCCGAGTATGGCTGAGCATGGCCAAGTATGGCTGAGCATGGCTGAGCATGGCCCAGTATGGCTGAGCATGGCCGAGTATGGCTGAGATTGGCCGAGTATGGCTAAGCATGGCTGAGCATGGCCGAGTATGGCTGAGCATGGCTGGGTATTGCAGAGTATCGCCAAGTATGACTGGGTATGGCAGAGTATGGCTGGGTATCACCGAGTATTACAGAGTATGGCTGGGTATTGCGGGGTATTGCAGAGTATGGCTGGGTATGGCAGAGTATTGCGGGTTATGGCAGAGTATTGCAGACTTTTGCAGGGTATTGCAGAGTATGGCAGGGTATGGCTGAGTATGGATGAGTATGGCAGAGTATGGCTGGGTATCACTGAGTATTGCAGAGTATGGCTGGGTATTGCGGGGTATGGCAAAGTATTGCGGGGTATTGCAGAGTATTGCGGGGTATTTTGGGGTATTGCAGGGTATGGCAAAGTATTGCGGGGCATTGCAGAGTATTGCGGGGTATTGCAGGGTATGGCAGAGTATTATGGGGTATTGCAGAGTATTGTGGGGCATTGCAGAGTATTGTGGGGCATTGCAGAGTATTGTGGGGTATTGCAGAGTATTGTGGGGCATTGCAGAGTATTGTGGGGTATTGCAGAGTATTGTGGGGCATTGCAGAGTATTGTAGAGTATTGCAGAGTATTGTGGAGCATTGCAGAGGGCATTGCAGAGTATTGTGGGGCATTGCAGAGTATTGCACAGCATTGCAGGGCATTGCAGAGTAGTGAGGGATGGCTGAGCATGGATGGATGGATGGCTGGATGTCACTGTGCAGCGCTGTGGGCACTACAGATGCAGCCCACAGCGCTGCTACCATCCATCCATCCCCCTCTCTGCTCACAGTGTACCGATCGGTACACAGGAGGGGAGGAGAGGAACCGGCGTCATGACATGACGCCGGTTTGTTTACATGTGATCGCTCCGTCATTTGACGGAGCGATCACATGGTAAACAGCCGTGATTAGCGGCCATTTACCGAGATCCGTGATGCTCCAGAGGACTCGGCGGTCACGGATGCTCTAGAGTGCGCGCCCTAGGGGGCGCGCGAGAGCGGAATTCTGGGAGGAAGTCCCTGGACGCCCTCTCAGAGTTAAGCAACCGCCCTGTAGCCTTTATTTGGCTATGGGCCGGTTGTTAAGTGGTTAAAAACATAATAAGCCAGCAACAGGATATATAAATCACTGGAGTGCACAAGAAACAACACTTTACATGTTCCACCTGTTTTTAGGGTAGAACATGTAACATGTTCTCAGTGCTACATCCGCTCCTTGCTGACCCCCTCCCTGTGACAGCAGTACAGGGAGAAGTTTGCTGTACTAGCTGTCACTTTTTGAAAACAGGGCGGACATGTGGGGCTCTGCCCACACGGCTGCATCATTGGTTTGCAGAGCTCTGTGTGTGAATGAACTACAAATCCCAACATCTTTTGCAGCTTGTAGTTTTCAATAAACTATCATGATGCTGTTGCGCACTGTGGTAGTTCATTGAGTCTTCCTGTCAGTGTGAAACTGCCTGCCTGCATGACACCAGCAATTTGATCGACCATGGTGAGGCCTGTTCTCAGTGGAATGTGTCCTGTTAAATGGCTGTATGGTCTTGGCCACCGTGCTGCAGCTCAGTTTCAGGGTCTTGGCGATCTTCTTATAGCCTAGGCCATCTTTATGTAGAGCTACAATCCTTTTTTTTCAGATCCTCAGAGAGTTCTTTGCCATGAGGTGCCATGTTGAAGTTATTTTGAGGGGACAGCAAATTGACAATGTTATACAAACTGTACACTCACTACTTTACATTGTAGCAAAGTGTAATTTCTTCAGTGTTGTCGAGTAGTAGTGGTAGTTCATTGAGTCTTCCTGTCAGTGTGAAACTGCCTGCCTGCATGACACCAGCAATTTGATCGACCATGGTGAGGACTGTTCTGAGTGGAATGTGTCCTGTTAAACGGCTGTATGGTCTTGGCCACCGTGCTGCAGCTCAGTTTCAGTGTCTTGGCGATCTTCTTATAGCCTAGGCCATCTTTATGTAGAACAACAATTCTTTTTTTTCAGATCCTCAGAGAGTTCTTTGCCATGAGGTGCCATGTTGAACTTCCAGTGACCAGTATGAGAGAGTGAGAGCAATAACACCAAATGTAACACACCTGCTCCCCATTCACACCCATTGTAACACTAAGGAGTCACATGACACAGGGGAGGGAAAATGGCTATTTGGGCCCAATTTGGACAATTTCACTTAGGGATGTACTCACTTTTGTTGCCAGTGGTTTAGACATTAATAGCTGTGTGTTGAGTTATTTTGAGGGGACAGCAAATTGACACTGTTATACAAGCTGTACACTCACTACTTTACATTGTAGCAAAGTGTAATTTCCTTAGTGTTGTCACATAAAAAGATATAATAAAATATTTACAAAAATGTGAGGGGTGTATTCACTTTTGTCAGATACAGTGTATATATATATATATATATATATATATATATATATATATACATTTATTTTTTTTTAATGTATTTAATCTTTTAATTTTATGAAACTTTGTGCTAGTCATCTCTCCGAGGCTTTCAAGCTCTACGCTCTCTGCAAGCTCGATTCCATGAAGGTACTCCTGGCTGAATCTGCACCTACTGAAGCTTCTCTTGGTTCTCCTACTTGTGGTCTACATGTTGGCCCCATTGAATTGACTGGTAACCCAGTCTCACATACAGTTATCTCCCTCCCCCAGCTTTGTTTTTTATAGTATATACAGGTAAATAGGTATATGTATACATACTGTATTTATCGGCGTATAACACGCACTTTTTTCCCCTTAAAACCAGGGGAAAATCGCAGGTGCGTGTTATACGCAGATCCCCTGCGATCCCGACCTGTCACATTTTCAAAATCGCCGACCGCGATTTGAAAATGGCGCCGCCGGCGCCGAAATACACAGAGCCGGTCCTCGGCTCTTCCCGGCGGCTCTCGTTCACTTTCGGCTCCACTCGTAGTCCCGAGCGGAGCTATCCGAACCTACTCGGCTAGGTTCTGATAGCTCCGCTCGGGACTACGAGTGGAGCCGAAAGTGAACGAGAGCCGCCGGAAAGAGCCGAGGACCGGCTCTGTGTATTTCGGCGCCGGCGGCGCCATTTTCAAATCGCGATCGGCGATTTTGAAGCCCAGAATGGCTGGGATCACTGGAGCAAGGCTGCACTGGGGAAGACTGCACTGGGGAAGGCTGCACTGACAAGGCTGCACTGGGGAAGGCTGCACTGGGGAAGGCTGCACTGACAAGGCTGCACTGGGGAAGGCTGCACTGACATGGCTGCACTGACAAGGCTGCACTGACATGGCTGCACTGACAAGGCTGCACTGACAAGGCTGCACTGACATGGCTGCACTGAGAAGGCTGCAATGATGGGCATTTAAATGTAAGTTTTTTTTCCCTTCAACTTCCCTCCTAAAAGTTTTTTTTTCCTTAAAATTCCCTCCTAAATTGGGGTGCGTGTTATACGCCAGTGCGTGTTATACGCCGATAAATACGGTATATCTTCTCAAAAGGCTGTGACCGTTACTTGGCCTCTCAGTCCCTAATCTCCACACTTATTATGTTGCAGCTAATCTAGCGTCTATCTCCTACATGCATGAGACCCACCACCTACCCTTATGGGCCATCATAGATTTGATAGATTCACATCCTATACCATTATCTTCCTTACCTTGGCTTCCTCCTTCCTCCCGCCCAAAAGATATAAGACCTACTTTGTCACACACACTCTCCACCTTTGGGATTCAATGAAATACTCGGCAGGTCTGATCTCACCACATCTACCTCTCTTACGCTTTCTAAATTGCCCTTTATTTCCCCCTGGCATGGACAACCCTGGCCAGTTTGGATAGTGGACAGATAACGGGTTTTCAGACATTCACTCTTCTCTAACCCCAGTTAGAATCACAACCTTCGGCGCCCTTTGTTCCTCACACGAACTACCACTGCGGGAACATTTTCGATATCTTCAACTCCATCATATTATTCAGAGACTCCTTAGGTCCCATGCGACACCTTACCTTCTTCAGCCTTCGAGAGCATTTGTAGGTCGCGCCTGCATTCCACAGGTATTATCTCCTTGATATACTCTTCAATTATATCCTCTAGGAAACCTCCAATTTGCCCTTTCCAACAACATTGGGAACGTGAACTATTGGTGGAGCAGGAACCGGCGGATTGGCAGATTATGCTCCAAGCTGCTTCTAAGAGCTACAGAAATGTAGTCACTCTAGAAAATGCCTATAAGATCATTTATCAATGGTATTATAAGTCTGCCCACAAATAATTCCCCAATATTCACCAACCTGCTTTCGTGGATGTTCCCAGCCGGGGACGATGTCTCATATCTGGTGGTTCTGTCCCAGTGCGACTAGACTGTACATCCGGGTTTACGCACTTTTACGAACATTACTTCACTCGAATGTAAAGAGAAACTCCTGTTAAACCCTTCTATTCAAACCTATAGAATCCTTATTATGAGTAGAACGCAAGCTGGCAATGCACCTCTTTGTCGTAACTAAATGAACTATAGCGAAAGCATAGAAAACTTCTGCACTCAGTTTTGAAGCGGTAAAACATTGCATGAACAATATTATGGTCAATGAAAAGTTAACAGCTATACTTTCTGATTCCCAGGACCAGTTTCTACGAATATGGCAACCCTAGATATCCTATGCTCACCCATCACGTTACTGATGCTATGATACTTTTAGAAACATTGCTCTCTGAGACCACCCTATCTTTTTCCCCTTACTTTCCTTTCCTTCCTCTCTACAAAATTCCCACCCTTCTTCTCTTTAGCTGAAGTCCTTCTCTATCTCTACACCACAACAGACCGACAGTCTTATGGCTTAGCAGCTAAAAATGGATAACAATTCAGTGTCTCTCTCTATAGTTTTGAGGCTTGGTCGCCTCTAACTTTTTTGTTTTTTATGGATTGTTATACCTTTTTTTAAAGAACACTTGAACATTACCTTGTTACAGTGGTTTAGCTTACCTAGTGTATTATTTTACTCACTCTCCTTACTTTGGATTTGAACCCTGTGTTATGTCTCATATACTGTGGTTTTTCCACTGCCTATCAGTTGTTTCTTTTTTATATATATATTAATGCTACTTAAAAAAAAAAAAACCTTTGTAAAAGAAACTTTGTGCTATTAAGTTTCATTTCAGCCATTTACATTAAGATGCATATTCCTCAAAGAATCAGATACGGCAAAATGTAGTTATTAATAACCATCAGTTCATTAAAGAAGAACTCCTTAAAGTGTATTTCTTTAGATGAAGAGGGGGAGGTAAGAGCGAGGTGTACCTTACAATTACCTCCAGCCTTCCTTCAATCGATAAGTTATTTTAGAGATTTTACATTCCTGCTTGCATTGCTTTGCCACACTAGAAACAAAATGACTCACTCATGAGAAAAGTATGTGGATTGCTGTTGCTGGCCTTCTTTAAAAATGCCAGGTGTCTGGCTGGCTGTGTCTGGCACTTACAGTAAACATTATGGTTCCTTTTATTTGTAGCCAAATTCCAAAGTAGAGTAGATGCTTGATGATCTTGCCAGTCTCTTTGAAAATGAAAGCTAGCATGATCACGGTGTGTCCGTTCTTTTACTCAGGGACCTACAGGAAGCCGTGCCAACAGTGTGCCTGTAGTCCTGTAGCAAGCCTGCAACATTGTGCTCCCAACCGTGCTCAACTTGATTGACAGTGGCGCTGGCTGGATCCTTCTGAAGTAATGTGCCCCTACCATGTAGAAGAGAGATAAGAATGTGTTTGTGGTCATGTGGCCGTTGGATAAAACTTCTTTTTCAGGTGCTTGGCAGTCTTATGTTTTCAACATTACAATGCTGCTTCCATATTGTGGAGGGCACATGAGATGATAGCCTGCATTTTATTTTCAGAAATCACTTAACCTTTATGTTATCAGCCTCACTGAAGTCCTTGAATATTTCCCAACTTTCCATTATACGGCACTTTGGTGCATAGAAACCAAATGCGCCTTGGGCAGATAGAATGTAGTGGGAAGAGCTGAGTTTTTTAAGGCAGCTTAACTTTTGGTGGAAGCCATGGAGAAAAGTTTCGCTTAAGACGGTTTGCATCTCGGCCAGGTCAACAGGGATTCGAACCATGTATAGATAGGCTGATTGTACCCAAGTAGATCCATTGATCAACTTGGGTACAACCAGCATGTTGGATTTTCCATGCAATTATTGAGGCTATTGTGGCTATAGCCACTAGCAATAATCATTCTGTGTTCTCTCAGCAAGAACTGCTCCCGTGACCCCCTGCCGAGATAACACAATAGCTTTAAGGGAGGGATTACCCCATGAACACTTACTGTGTTGATGGGGGTATCAAGCGATTTTCTTTTCTGCAACGACAGGAGAAATTGCACCATCTATAACTGGCTTTACACCTTACACTTAGCTAAGGCTGTCCATAGATTATATGAAGGGGCTTGCTATGGGGGCACTTGGCAAGGGGGAGGGGTCCAGAAAGCTGGCAGGGGGATGCGAAAAGAGAAGGATCAGGCTGCTCTGTGCAAAACCACTACACAGAGCAGGTAAGTATGACATGTTTGTTATTTTTTTAATTAAAAAATTTCCTTTAGAATCACTTTAATTGTCTCGTGTTGTTGGTTCAGAAACTGCCTCAGAGTTAGAATGAGGTGGAAATTGAGGACCTAAAGGTAATCTACAGTCACAGCATATACTTTCATTTTATAAAATATTATATAGCAATACAAACAATAGCTAGTTTTGACAATCTATTATAAGCTTACTTGTAATATCTCCTTTCATGTTGAGAGTGCTGACTGTCTGCTGTCATCTCTTTCCAACTTCCTAGAATCTCCTTCATAGTTGCAGCTTCTCCTCTGCTGTTTACTTTCAATGTCTAAGGACTACATATCCCATGGTGCCTTGCTGCCTGCAAGCAGTGATTCCTGTACTGTAGTCCAGAAAGGAGGCTCTGTGAAATGTGTGACACAGCAGTGCCTACTCACAGGGCATAGTGAACACATGTAACAGAATTCAAGGAAGTAAAGGTGTGAGGATCTTCACAAAGTAAGTTTACAGACTTGAAGATTGTTCAGATTAGTAGGAGTAGTTATAAGTAATTGAAATACAGTGGGGAAAGGGATATATGATTTAAAATTTTGACCCTGCATTCGCTTTAACTTCCCATAGACGTGGCGCAGATATGCGTCCTCTCAGCGCTCGGACTTTAACTCCAAGAGGCCGCATTATGTAAACAGCTTTCTGTGCTGAGGGCACACACCCTGCGCGGTTTCAGCACAGTCACCAGCAGGGACCCGGAAAGCTACCAATGCAATCACAGTGGCCACATGACCTGAATGCCTGCCTCCACCCCTCGACTCCTATAGGGGCAGCAACGGAAACCACTTGAAGACCAGGCATTTTTATGACACTTTTTGTTTTACAAGTAAAAATCTATATTTTTTTTCTAGAAAATTACATAGAACCATATATATATATATATATATATATATATATATATATATATATATATATATATATATATATATATATATATATATATATATATATATATTTATATTTAGTAGAGGCTCTAGAGAATAAAATAGAGGGATTTGCAGTTTATATGCCACACCGTACTTGCGCAGAGGTTTTTCAGAAACAAATTTTTTGGAACAAATACACTTTAATGAATTTTAATGCACACAAACACAATATAATACCCAATTTGTTGGTAAAATATAAAAAGATGGTGTTACGCCAATAAAATAGATACCTAACATGTCATGCTTTAAAATTGCACACACATAGGCGATGCTTTAAAAACCTTTACAGGTTACAAGTTTAGAGTTACAGGTAGTGATGGGAGTAAGTCACACATGTGCAAGTCACAAGCAAGTCTCAAGTCTTAACCTTCAAGTCACAAGCAAGTCCCAAGTTACTGTGGTGAAATGCAAGCAAGTCAAGTCGAGTCCCTGCTAGAAGTCAAGCAAGTCAAGTCAAATCATTTATTTTGGTCAAGTCACAAATTAAGTCAAAATACTGATCTGCCCTGAAGACGGGACTCGGAGGGAGCTTTCTTTTGTTTGGGGGGGGCGGCTTATGCCTAGGCCAAGACACAGCACTGGTGGTGCCAAGTCATTGCAAGTCAAATAGCCCAAGTCAAAGTCAAGTCGCAAGTCATTAGTGACAAGTCAAAGTCAAGTCGAGTCATTTATTTAATTTTGTCAAGCAAGTCGCAAGTCCTCAAACAGGTGACTCGAGTCTGACTCGAGTCAAGTCATGTGACTCGTGTCCCCCACCTCTGGTTACAGGTGCTAGAATGATTGCATAGTGCTAGCATGATTGACGTTCACAGCAATACTCCACATGTGTGGTGCAATCACAGTTTACATATGTGCACAGAACCAATGCGTGTGTTCACTTTTGAGTGCGAGTATGGGGGTACTGGGGTGCTTTACAATATTTTAAAAATATATATTTTTTATCACTTTTATTAATGTCACAAGAAATGTAACCATCACTTGTGACAATAGGCAGTGAAAGTTACACTTTATGGAGAGATCTGGGGTCTATTAGAATCCCGATGTCTCCTCTGCCCTTACAAGCATCTGATCACACCAAGATTGGTGTTCCAATGCAGACAGACCCGACTCCGTACACATAGTAATATCGGGTCCATTTCGGCCAGTGAGACTTCACTTTCAGTAGAGGAGAGACCACGCGGAAGAGATGTTACGTCGTTGCCATCTTGGTACTTTTGTCCGCAGTAAGGCTACAGTTAGAAGTCGGCAAGCGGATATCTTTTTACACCCACTGAAGTCTTGCATTTTACACTTATTTTTACCAGTAAACTGAGCTTATGTACTATATAAGGCTAATGCCCCATACACACGATCGGACATTCTGACAACAAAATCCATGGATTTTTTCTGACGGATGTTGGCTCAAACTTGTCTTGCATACATACGGTCACACAAATCTTGTCGGAAATTCTGAACGTCAAGAACACGGTGACGTACAACACGTACGACGAGCCGAGAAAAATGAAGTTTAATAGCCAGTGCGGCTCTTCTGCTTGATTCCAAGCATGCGTGGAACTTTGTGTGTCGGAATTGTGTACACACAATCGGAATTTACGACAACGAATTTTGTTGTTGGAAAATTTGAGATCCAGATCTCAAATTTTGTGTGATGGAGCCTACACAAGCTCCCATCAAACATTTTCCATTGGAAAATCTGATCGTGTGTATGGGGCATTAGACTTCGGTGGTTGTAAAAAGATGTCCGCTTGCCAACTTCTAACTGTAGCCTTACTGCAGATGAGTGTACCAAGATGGCAGAGACGGAACATCACTTCCCTTTTCACATTAGACGGGTTGATGATTCTGATGGAACACCTGAGTAACTGGTAAGTCAGACAAATTAATAAAAACATATTAGTACTATGTGCCACCAGCCCAATCAGTCAATAGATTGTGAATAAAGAAGTCCAACATGACCTGACTGTACAAGAAAAAAATTATTATGGAACAAAACCTATAATTTATATATAAACGTCCTAGTTGGTTCCTCAAAAGTGGTTATTCACTGCCAGTTTCCCTTACTAGCAATTCCAGCGCCTGCACCCAAAGCCGATTGACGGATTGGCTTGGGGTGCCAACATCACGGGAATCCTGGACAGGTAAGTGTCCTTATATTAAAAGTTAGCAGCTTCAGTATTTGTAGCTGCTGAGTTTTGCATTTTTTTATACAGGCTGGAATTCCGCTTTAAATACACAGCTCAGTTTTGGACACAAAAAAAGTTCACAAAAAAAAAAATCATAGAACTGGAAAAAGTGTAGAAAAGGGGAACTAGATTATTACAATTATGAGGACAGATTAACTGACCTAACTTTATTCACTGTTGAGAAAGATGATTAAGGGGCATATGGTCACCATGCACACAAACAGGCCATTTTTGTGCTGGAACACGCTGGTACTCTGTAGCAGTACCTTCCAGGACTGGTCTGGTACAACATGCTTCCTTTCCAGTAGGAGCTACTAAGTGGCCTATTTTATTGGTCATTTAGCAACTCCAGCATTTGGTGGGAGAAGATAACTGTGTTTCAAAAAATACGTAGAACTAGATGGGACTTTAATTGTACCTCTGAGAAGTGTGGACAAATAGGATACAATAATGAAATTATGAAAAAATAGACAATTTTATTAATTATAAAAACAATTGAGAATACATTACAGTTTGTACGATAAATTTTGAATTCAGGGTGTGCCAGGGCCTTGAAGATAGCACAAAATGACATTGTATGAATTCTACAAATAAAACGTTCATTAATACTTCATAAATCGTGTAATTGTGTAACTAAAGATTAAATATATAATATATAAAAATATTGATACATAGATTTTAGCGTATGTATATATTAATGACATATCATTATGGATATATGTTGAGAAAGTCTAGGTCTCTATGTTTATAAAGCATTTATAAAGCATTAAATGTATAAATACAGTTGCATTTTCAACTCCTTAAAAATCTAGCGATGCTTCTCTTATGGAGGGATAGAACAGATACTTGATTGCATAATGTTAGTTATCCAGGTGTAAAGCATTAGAATGTGGAAATGTATGAAAAGATGTATAAGCCAAAATATTTCATAGACGTGTATTTTTCACTCACCAGGAGACTGTAATCAAAGGGCACTGGCTTGGTAGAACAGTGTGAGGCATGGGAGCCCGTGGGAATGCCCCACCCCACCTCAACCCAGGTAAAATGGCTGAATCCCTATGTATGCAAATAATAAGGAGAAATGAGCCAAATGATTTAATAAAGACCAAAACAAAAACAAAAAAACCCACAGGGAATAATATCCTTGTAAGATGTTTAGAAATGTTTAGTGACTCTTATTAGAGGGTAAATATGTTCTTAGAAGTCAAAAGGTTCACTATGTTTAGATAGTTATTCACTCTGATAGGTGGATGGTATATATTTTTAAGTTTTGGAAAGACGGTCAACGAAAAGGCATTCCAGGGTGGGAAGAAAAGCTGAATTCACAGCTAGCTGGAGGTTTAATCCAAACAAGCAAAATATTATTTAAAAAAAAAAGAGGCTATTTAAACATATATGTGAACATATATTTTTAAGCCAGAGACCAAAAATCTGATAAAGAAAAAAAAAAAGAAAAAAAGAGAAGTTTACATACCTGAGATATTACATGTAAAGTCTCCCCTCAGCGTTCCACACATGCAAGTGGACAGGTGAGCTGCCGAGGGGAGACTGAAAAATTTGGTGGGAGAAGCGGAGTCTGCATTTGGTTCAAGGTTCAGGTATCTGCTTTTCATGCTGCTGCAAGGTTGGACAGGTCACCTCTCTGCTGTCAAAAGTTTTGCTGGGGGATAAGAGTTGGCTGAGGTGTGCTGTGTGAGGCAACAGAGAGTATGGTGGGCTGGCAGGGACCTAGGTCTGTGCCGGGAGGCATGTGGCTGAAAGTGCTGTGTCCTGCAAAGTGTGGCACAGGATACTCCATCTGAGTAGGGGCCGGTCTGGCTGTGTGGATCTAGTGCTTCCTGTGTCACTGACCCATTTCCCCCTCTGCTGTCTCCTGGACAAGAGTCTTATGCATGTTACAATCACTTTAAGATACAGAGATGATTGGAAATGGCCAGATGGCCAGTACCTCAGATGGCAGAAGCAGTCATTCAGTGACATCTGTAAGGGTATGTAGTCAGCATATGGTTATTTCTACAACTGCCTATACCCAGATGTTCTGCTTAAATGCCTGTCACTGGGCCTTTTAGATTTTTTTTTCAAAAAGAACTTCTCAGTCTGGGGATTCCAGGATTCTGCAAGGCTGAAGGCAGATCTATCTAGTTTTGCTTATATAAGTAAAACTAACAATTTATTTTCACCGTAAGCTAGCAGACAAAATATATTTCAGCATATAGATCTGACATTTCCTGCACTAATGAATACACATTTTACGCAATCAATGTACATTTATTTATAGCTTAAAGACTTTATTCTTTTGACAAGCCCTGTTGGCATAATTCATTTGTATCATCTCCATGTTATCTGTAAAATCTTTTGCTTCCACCTACTCTTAGTAGACATCAAGTCCAATTTAGCCAATTAACTGAAACAGTGCCATCAGGGCTGAGCCACTTTACAAATAATTATATCTGCTAATGAGTCTATCATTGTGCTAGTTTGGATGATGTGAGTCTCCCTGCTCTTTACTGTAAAATTATTCATCCAAGGGATTTTAATGATGTCACTGGAGGATTGTTCAGTTTGCAGTCCTAAACTCCAGGTGAGGGCCAAGCAGATTGTTTGTCATGGTTGATTAAAATCACTCGCAGTCAACATAAACACACAAACAGGCTTATACAAAGACTGCATCTATCAATATAAAGTCCAGGAGCGAACAAACTAATAAGCACACAGTAGTATTATCCCACATATTTTACAGCAGGTGGAAAATGTAACACAGAATTACATATATTAACCCACAAAAAAAAAAAAAAACCTGCAGGACAAAGGCAAAATGAGCTAGTATGCATAGCATACTAGCTCATTATGAAATACCTGAGATTGAAGCCCTCACAGCGGTCCCAGTACACAGCTCTGGCCAGCGACATCGCTCCCGGAGTTAATTCCGGGTATTGCGGGCTCCGGCATTGTGATTGGCCGGAGCTGCTGGTAAGGGCACACTAGCTGAAGCAACGGCACGAACGTGCCGTTGCTTCAGTGCGCATGTGCCGATGACGTTGGGACAGGCTGATACAGGGGATATCTCCTAAACTGTACAGGTTTAGGAGATACCTGGGGTAGCTGCAGGTAAGCCTTATTATAGGTTTACCTGTAGTAAACAGTGGATTGTAAGGGTTTACAACCACTTTTAACTACTTATTGTGACCATCCGTGTATATATAAGCTGTATATTACCATAAACAGACCAGTAAAATACTTTTAACAAATTACTAATTCCAATCCTTAAATAGTATGTAAACCCAACATTTCATATTCCTGATATGTGCCTGCTGTACCATGCACTTGTATGAAAAAGTATCCTGTTCTCTTTGTATTGCTTTTTTTGTGTGAAATCCCTGGTGTTTCTGCCAGTTCTATTAAAAACTGACCACACTAAGCAGGAGAACATAGCGTGGTCAGTTCCCTACATAGCCTACCCTCCCCCCAATGATCAGACTTGTCCTAACACGCCCTCCCCTCTTTTTTTTCTGCACAGCCATTAACTAGGAAGCTCAGTGTGTTGCTGTTTCTCCTCCCCCAGCTCTTATTCAGTTGAGAACAAAGGAAATGTGATCACTTATAAAAAAGGGAAAATAGGTATTTATAATGTTTTATTTATATCTATACACAAATATTTTGCCTTTCATTTCTATTTTAAACTGAATGGGTTGTTTTACAAGGTGATCGTTTACAATCACTTTAACCACTTCCCACCTAGCCTATAGCAGAATGACGGCCAGGCGGTGGTTCAGTTATCCTGACTGGGTGTCATATGACGTCCAGCAGGATAACATGCTGACGTGCGCCCGCGTGAGCACGCAGCGCAGCGATCAGTGGTGCTGTTTGTCACTCTGACACACTGCATCTCCTATCTAAGTAAGGAGCCTCTGATGGAGGTTCCTTACAACGTGATCAACTGTGACCAATCACAGCTGACCACAGCATGAACCAGGAAGTGCCAGTAAACAGCTTTCCTCGGTTCGCGCTGACAGGGAGAGACGATTGGCGGCCCTCCCTGTCAGAGGGGGGGTCTGTGCTGATAATCAGCACATTGATTATCAGCACAGCCCCATCAGATGTGCCATCAACAATGTCATTCAGTGCCCATCAGCTGCCAGTCAGTGCTCCATCAGAAACACCTGTCAGTGCCCATCAAAGTGCCAATCAGTGCCCACAACAGTGCCAAGCAGTGCCTATCACAGTGCCAATCAGTGCCCATCAGTAAAACCTGTCAGTACATGATCAACAGTGCTGCCTATCAGTGCCATCTATTAGTGTCCATCAGTGCCACCTGTCAGTGACAATCAGTGCCCATCAGTGCTGCCTGTCAGTGCCCATCAGTGCTGCCTGTCAGTGCCCATCAGTGCCACCTATCAGTGCCCATCAGTGCTGCATATCAGTGCCACCTATCGGTGCCCATCAGTGCTGCCTATCAGTGCCCATCAGTTCTACATATCAGTGCCTCCTCATCAGTAGCCATCAGTGCCTCCTCATCAGTGCCCGTCAGTGAAGGAGAAAACAAAATTTTATAACAGAAACAAAGAAAGTCTTTTTTTGTTTGTTTAGCAAAAAATAAAAACCCCAGTGGTGATCAAATACCACCAAAAGAAAGCTCTATAAAGCGCTTAAAGCTGAAAATTGTCCTGGGTAGGAAGGGGGAAAAGAGCCTGGTATTGAAGTGGTTAATATCCACTACCTAAAGTAAAAGAGTGGTCTACTTACTTTTTGAAGGTGCCAGCTCAACCCTATCATTATGGATTTGAAGACGCTGTGTGTCCCGGAATGGAAGAAAAACAAAGAATGGTCTACTTACTTTTTTGTGGCACTACAATTGTATAATTCTATTATATTTATTATATTATACTATAATTGTTAGCGCTTTACCCAACCTGAAGGACCAATGTGGCATAACTAGCATTAAGAAAGGCCTTGTTCACATGAGTGTACTTAAGCGTACAACCTTGCAAGGGGGCGTGTTTGCCTGTACAGGATTCACAGAAGTTCTGATCATGTCGAGTGCAGGCAGTCCTATTCATGCCAATTGAGACGCAGTGACTGCACGGACACGTCCGCTGCTCCCAGTTTGACATCTGTGTGGATCCGGGTGCACTGCTTCAAATGCAGATAGTGTGAGTTTGGGGACATACACCTGCACCCACACAGATGTCAAATTAAAAAAAACTACTAACATACACTAAGGCCGGCCATACACGGTTCAAATCATTTATGGGCAGGCTGAATGTACCAAGTTGATCGATCAATCAACTTGGGTACAACCAGTCTGCTGGATTTGCTTGCAAATTGCAGCTGCTCTAGCCGCTAGAGATAATCACTGTCTTCTCTTCCTCTGCCCGCTAACACCACCCTCCCTGCCGGGAGCAGACAATTGTTTAGCAGGAGAGATTCCTTTGTCGGCACTATCTGTGTTGACGAAGGAATCATGCATATTTCTTTCCTTCAACCTGTGGTCTATGGCCTGCCTAAGTATTTACTAAAAATACATTCGTATTTACCTGAAACCTTTGGGTAACTTCTTATCACAAATATAGAAAAGCAAAGACAGGGCTCTATACAGCACAGAGAAGAATTCATTGTAAAATAGACATTTTTATCATATAATAAATGGTTATATTCATGTATCATGCATGTTTAAATACACTGCTACATCTCCAATGAACTTCATTTAATTTCATATAGTTTTTTTATTTAGGCAGTTAAAGAAAAGCACCCTTTATAATAAGGGTTTTCCCACAAGATGTGATGTTTTAAAGTGCATGACAGTTTCATTACTCCCTGCAAAATACAGGTATAAAGAATATAATCCTTACCCTGCCACTGTCAGCCACCCATTGCTGTATCCAATAACAAGGAAGACAGTGACACCCATAATTATAATTATTTTATCTTAATCATGCTGCTTTGTTGACACTTTGGGCTAAGTGGGTAGGAGGTAAACTGAACTGTCTTTTAAAATCAGATGAACCTTATGACTTGATATGAGTTTAGTTGATTATAAAGCAGCAGTCAGACATTTACAGGGCTCTGTTTAGAGACCATGCTGCCTAATGGGGCGTACACACGGTCAGACTTTTCGACCGGACTGGTCTGACGGACGCAGACGGACCAAATCCAGCGGACAATCCGACCGTGTGTGGACTTCACCGGACCTTCAGTGGACTTTTCCAGTCGCAAATCTGACAGACTTTAGATTTGGAACAGGCTTCAAATCTTTACGTCGTAATTCTGCTGGACTCAGAAATCCGCTCGTCTGTATGCTAGTCCAACTAACAAAAACCAACGTTAAGGCAGCTATTGGCTACTGGCTATCAACTTCCTTATTTTAGTCCGGTGTACGTCATCACGTACGAATCCGTCTGACTTTGGTGTGATCCTGTGTAGACAAGTCCGTTCGTTAGAAAGTCGGAAGTCTGTCGAAAGTCCGTCGAAAGTCCGCTGGAAAGTCTGTCGGACCAGTCCGGTCGAAAAGTCCGCCCGTGTACACGCGACCTTAGACACCACAATTGTAAAATACCCTTCTATCTTTCTTCTGTCACCAACAACTTCACATGATTAATGTTGTGAGATTTAAAACAGTAATTCTCTACTGGTGAAGCAACATAAAATGGGACACTTATGACTCAAGGTTTCTAGGTCAATTGACCACCCATCTAGTTACCTACAGAAAATGTCTCCCCATCCATAGTTGTTGAGTAGATACCTGCCCATCAATGACTATCTATACACAGTATCTTACAAAAGTGAGTACACCCCTCCCATTTTTGTAAATATTTTATTATATCTTTTCATGTGACAACACTGAAGAAATGACACTTTGCTACACTGTAAAGTAGTGCGTGTACAGCTTGTATAACAGTGTAAATTTCCTGTCCCCTCAAAATAACTCAACACACAGCCATTAATGCCCAAACCGATGGCAACAAAAGTGAGTACACCCCTAAGTGAAAATGTCCAAATTGAGGCCAATTAGCCAGTTTCCCTCCCTGGTGCCATGTGACTCGTTAGTGTTACAAGGTCTCAGGTGTGAATGGGGAGCAGTTGTGGTAAATTTGATGTTATAGCTCTCACTCTCTCATATTGGTCACTGGAAGTTCAACATGGCACCTCATGGAAAAAAAGAATTGCTGCTCTAGATAAAGATGGCCTAGGCTATAAAAAGATTGCCAAGACCCTGAAACTGAGCTGCAGCATGGTGGCCAAGACCATACAGCGGTTTACCAGGGTCCTCTCAGAACAGGACTCGCCATGGTCGACCAAAGAAGTTGAGTGCACGTGCTCAGCGTCATATCCAGAGGTTGTCTTTTGGAACGTATGAGTGCTGCCAGCATTGCTGCAGAGGTTGAAGGGGTGGTGGGGGGGGGGGGTCAGCCTGTCAGTGCTCAGACCATATGCCGCACCCTGCATCAAATTGGTCTGCATGGCTGTCATCCCAGAAGGAAGCATCTTCTAAAGATGATGCACAAGAAAGCCTGCAAACAGTTTGCTGAAGACAAGCAGACTAAGGATATGGATTACTGGAACCATGTCCTGTGGTCTGATGAGACCAAGATAAACTTATTTGGTTCAGATGGTGTCAAGCGTGCATGGCGGCAATCAGGTGAGGAGTACAAAGACAAGTGTGTCTTGCCTACAGTCAAGCATGGTGGTGGGAGTGTCATGGTCTGGGGCTGCAGGAGTGCTGCCAGATCTGGGGAGCTACAGTTCATTGAGGGAACCATGAATGCCAACATGTACTGTGACATACTGAAGCAGAGCATGATCTCCTCCCTTTGGGGACTGGGCCACAGTGCAGTATTCCAACATGAGAACGACCCCAAACACACCTCCAAGATGACCACTGCCTTGCTAAAGAAGTTAGGGGTAAAGATGATGGACTGGCCAAGCATGTCTCCAGACCTAAACCCTATTGAGCATCTGTGGGGCATTCTCAAATGAAAGGCGGAGGAGCGCAAGGTCTCTAAGATCCATCAGCTCCATGATGTCGTCATGGAGGAGTGGAAGAGGACTCCAGTGGCAACCTGGGAAGGTCTGGTGAACTCCATGCCCAAGAGGGTTAAGGCAGTGCTGGAAAATAATGGTGGCCAGACACAATATTGACACTTTGGGCCCAATTTGGACATTTTCACTTAGGGGTGTACTCACTTTTGTTGCCAGCGGTTTAGACATTAATGGCTGTGTGTTAAGTTATTTTGAGGGGACAGCAAATTTACACTGTTATACAAGCTGTATATTCACTACTTTACATTGTAGCAAAGTGTAATTTCTTCAGTGTTGTCACATAGATATAAGAAAATATTTACAAAAATGTGAGGGGTGTGCTCACTTTTGTGAGATACTGTATATCCTAATTGTTTGTTTATTTACTGAATTTGCAATATAGTAATGCCCTAGGCATGCTGTCTAACAGAACGCTATTTCTAGTTTTGGCTCAGACAACCACAGGCAGACTTGAACTTACTAAACTCACGCGCCAGGGCCTGGCAAAAGCTTAGCAAACTAAGGGTTTGTTCTGTGTACCTGTTGTCACCACTATGCCCCTAGGTGTTCTTACTACAGTTTAAGCTGATTTGCCCATTTGAGTTAAAATCTAGGCCCAGTTATTGCTGGTTTCTGAGAAAGGAGAGGGGTATTATTAACATAGAAGGTCTTTGTCTAGAGTTAGGGGGCAGTTTTTGTCCAATTTTTATGCCGTTGTTAATTTGTGTCACTAATCTCTGGTCAGGGGCATGTCAGAGTGGTTGTGGCGGTGTCATTTAGTATTTGGGCTCAACTCCCACTCAGAGGGTATACTCATTCTTCCTTTAGGGCTGCGCTACACGTGTACTTCAGTCACTCACAGATCTCTGTGAATGAATGCTATGCCAGTATAGGTCAAACCCTGCACATCCGCTCTGTTTTTAAAATGTGACACCAGGTGCAGGGAGAAGAACCTCCACCACTGTCGGGGTGGGGGGTTTGGGGTCTGCTTCAAAGTAACATGTTACACGTTACACCCTAAATAGAGGTATACAGAATACGAGATCATATCTCCAATATTAAAATGTCTAAAGGTACAAATGTAGCAAAACACTTTGTACTAGTACACAACTCAATATTACAGCCCTTCAGAGTCCAGCCTATTGCAAATTGTGTTTTATGTAAGAGAGAGGTGTTTTGGGTTATTAAACTAGATACTCACATTCCTAAAGGTCTTAATCATTAATGGACATCACTCTTTATTATGAATGATGTCCCCTCTTTTTCCTTACTCTTTTTCCCCTCCCCCTTCATTCCCTTGATTACGCTTAGGACCCAGTAATAGTGTTCTCTCACAGAAACAGTAACAACCCTTTCATTCAGCTTGCTGGGTCTCTCCAACATCTGTGTCCCCACAGATATGGCAGCCCAGTCTCTCTCTGACACTGTGGCAAAACACTAACGACAAGCTGATCTCCAAATCACCAACCCTGTACCTGGTCAACTCTCACATCCCTTGTGAGACTGCCCTGAGCCCAGGCTTCTCTTTCCCTTTCCTCCTTCTGCAGCTTTCTGTCCTCCTGGGACTTGTGGTCCCACCCAGTCCTTTGCTTGATAAAGAACGGTCCCCTGGGTACTACATTCCCCATAGTTCCAAGCAGTTCCCAGCAGTCTGTTTTAATTTTCAGGCTGCACAGCAGCTAATCAGGGTGCACTTTGCTGTCCAGGGCAGTGGGTGGGGTCTCTTTCAACCATCACTGCCTGACAAATCAATTTCACACATTTGCAGTGGGTTGCAACCATTATAACACAGAGTGCAAAACAACATACTCTCCACAGTAAGAGTTATGAATAGCACTGCGTGGGGGCCTACAATTCATTTTTTTAGATATCCACCTCTATGAGAAAGGTGACAATTTAGACAAAACTTTTTTTTTTAAAGAAAATATTTGGTCACAGCATACATGTTTATTTCATAACATCAGCATTGTAATAGCACTACAAAAAATAGTTGTTTCAACAATCCAACATAAGCTTAAAGCAGAGTTCCACCCACTTTTACAACTTGATCTTAAAGGAAAGACCACCCCTCCACCACTCGTTTTTGGATAACAATTTTTTTTTCTGTTTTACCTTTAATGAAGTACATAATGTACTTCCATCCTAACTCAGCGTGGCCCAGGGCGTCATTTTCTCCTGCTTCCCTGCTCCCTTTCCGGGACCTGTGTGTGCCCCATAAGACAACGGGGCCATTCAGAAAGCGATGTGCGACTCGCGCATATGCAGTAGGAAACTGGCAGTGAAGCCTGAAGGCTCTACTGCCGGTTTTCCTTAGTTAGAATGGAGGCACCTGCAACCGATCGAATGAACAGGTCATAGTAAATATGTGTCACTGAATTCAAGGAAGTAAATGTGTGGGATTCTTCAAAAAGTACGTCTTTAAAACTTTAAGATAATTTACTGTAGATGAATAGGAGTAGGCTATGAATAACTGACATGAATATATTTGTGACAGATCCAACCAGGACAGGGGCTTTTGGAGAGGACTGCAGGGTGGCCTCTTGCCTACTGACTATGGGCCTGGGGGATCCTTGGAGTGGTCTTGTTTCTGATTCAAGTCCATGGGGTTGATTTACTAAAGGCCAATAGATTGTGCACCTTGGAAAGTGCAATTGCACTCTGCAAGTGCAGTTGCTCCAGTGCTTATTAAATGAGGCAAAGCTTCACTTTGCAAAGAATACCCAATCACATGCAAGGAAAATTTAAAAAAACAGCATTTTTGCTTGCACACGATTGGTTGATGAAAGTCAGCAGAGCTTCTGCTCATTTACTAAACTATGGAGCAACTGCTCTTGCCGTGTGCAACTGCACATTCCAAAGTGCACAGTCTTTTTGCCTTTAGTAAATCAACCCCCATGTCTCCCCGAAACACACAGACTCTGAGACCTGGAGGACACATATACATATTTAGGGCCTCTATGCCCGAAACCAGCAATGACTGCTTTAGATTGTGATACTCAGAGCAGATGTTAATATTATTAGCTCAAAGAAACCTGATTCTGGGGTCTCCTGATATAATCTGTTTAAGGTGTTATGTGTTAAGTGTCTTTCTCCCATTGTGTGCCTCCTAGCCTAGGGGTGCATTCCCATGTTAATTGAGTCACCTATTGTTTCTGTCTGATCATCTCGGAGATGTGATTACAATTATAACCACTGAACCTTGGTGTGGAACCATTGTGGGATGTTATGTGTTTATGATAATAATAAGGTGTAATATACGTTGTATCCAGGGTTGTTGATTGGGCAGTGGCGGCCCATCCATACGGGGCACAGGGGCGCCGCCCCCCAATCCATGCATCTGGCCCCTAATCTACATGCAGGGCTCCCTGAGCCATGAGAGTTGTATGACAATAGCAAATTAATATTCACTATTGTCTTCTTGATTCTCCTTCCGGCCAATGAGGAAGCAAGTCCTGAGACTCGATTGGCCGAGAGGAGAAGCGATGGTATTGGCCACCGAGGAGGAGGAGAAGAAAACACAGGGGAAGCCACCGTGAAGCCAAGGAGGAGGAGATGCTGAGTGAAGCCGACGAGGAGGAAGCGCTGCCTGTGACCTAGATGGGGTAAGTGCTGACGCGTGGTGGGCTGACGATCGTGCAATGCAGGGGTGGTGCTACCGACTGACAGACCTACCTGCTATGTTAAAGCGTAACTACACTTTTGTTGAGAAAAAAACATCCCCTCCCCCCTCCCCTGGTGAGCTATGTCCATTGCAAGGATTTTAACAAACTTTGTTGCAGATTCCTACCTTTTGTTATTCTGGAGAAATCCCTGTGTGTTTGTTGGTGTCCATGTGGAAAAGTTTGTCTGATAGGAGTGGTTTCATAATTATCAACCAGCTGCTGCACCAGCAAACCTCTAATGAGGAAAATTGCAGGGTCTGCATCCCTTTAGATATGATTTCCTATTGGTAGTATCTCACCAAAAATGACATTTTTGTTGCATGGGATGCCTGAAATCTGACTTGTATCTTTGCAGACTTTGCTGACTTTGTATCTTTGGGAAAACTGGGAGCCAATCACACAAGCAGGAAATTAAGTTAAAGTTTCTGGGGGTGGTCAGTACACACTCTGTGTACGGGACACCTCCAGGGTGCCATATTGCTTTGCATTTTCAGAAAATAACAGTGCTGCAGATTGAAAAGGAAATGTAATTTTTAATAATATTCAACTACAATATGACTTGTGTCACAATCGTATACGCTATATTATTTTTTCTTCTTTGCTATTTTATTCCCCCATGAAAAAGGAGTTACCCTTTACTTATATTTCTGTATACAGTTTCCTTTGCATAAGACAATGTTATAAGGCTCATCTGATCAGGTGTGCTATATATTCTGTGTGATTTTACAATAAAGAGTTCCAGAGCACCTAAGCTAGTGTTGCCAAGATTCTTGGGTGCAATATTCAGCTATAATACCTGATTCTTGGGTCCAGATTGGAGGAAGCTGTATCTTGATGGAAGCACCCAAGCTGGGTGCTGGACGGTTCTGTCACAATATTATTTTACATTTTCACCTTACAGTAAATACATTTTAAGGTAAAATCACTACACTAAACATTTCAGCAATCAAACCAACAATTAAAATAATAATTATATTAGCATCCACAGTGCAATCATATTTCTTGGACATATGACATAAATAATAAAGGCTGTAAAAAATAATTATTTACATCATTAAACATGGTCAGGTCTCTCAACATTAAGCAGGAGATAGATAGGGGCATAGAAAATTCCCATTGTGTGTGACAGAATTATTCTTATCTTCTCCTATGACAGGCTGCTCCCTTCTAGGAATTAGCAGGAGAGATATAAAATGTGCCAGTGGCGGAATTACCGGGGTCGCAACAGTCGCACTTGCGACGGGGCCCGGCATTCTGCCACTGTGGGGGGGCCCCAGTGGGGTTGCTCTTCACAGCACTCTGAGGCTGAGTGTGTCTCTCATCTAACAGCAGCAGAGACACCGGCATTGTTTGTTTTATTTCCCTGCTCTCCATGTGTTCTCTCTCGCACGGCATGACAGAGGACACACCAGAGGCGTAACTAGAACCTTCAGGGCCCCGGTGCAAGAAACAATGATGGCCCCCCCCCCCTTCCATCCGATCTGCAGGCTTCCAATTTTGGGAGGGTATCCATGGACATCCTCCCAAAACCGTGCTTCCCACATGCCCCCTGGGATGTGCATCCAGCGCAATCACAGTGGCCCTTTACTATGTGATGTCAGCTGATCACATGTAAACAGACTTGCCGGTTATCCGCAGCCCTTTCCTCCCGTGCTATGTCTGTGTGAGGAAAGGACTGTCATTAACTGTCAAGAATGTCAGTAAATTGTTTACACTGATAATCAGTGCCCCAATCATCAGTGACATGTATCAGTGCCTATCAATGCCGCCTATCAGTGCCCATCAATGCCGCCTACAAGTGTTACCTATCAGTGCTCATTAATGCTGCCTATTAGTGCCCATCAAATCTGCCTCTCAGCACCACCTATCAGTGCTCATTATTGCAGCGTCCATCCATGCCACCTATCGGTACTCTTCAATACTGGCCATCAGTGCCCATCAATACTGCCTTAGTTGTGCCTATCAGTGTTCCTCAGTGCCCATCTGTGCAGCCTATGAGTTCTGCCTATCAGTGCTCATGAATGCCCATCAATGCCTCCTATCAGTGCAGCCTATCAGTGCCTCCTATCAGTGCCCCTATCAGTGCCTTCTTGTGCCCCCTATCAGTGCCTCCCTTCAGTGCTCATCAGTAAATCCCATTGTTGACTCCCATCGGTGCCCCCTATCAATGCTCATCAGTAAATCCTATCAGTGCCTCCCATCGGTGCCCCCTATCAGTGCCCCCTAGTGCCTTCTCAGTGCCCCCCATCAGTGCCTCCTATCATTGCCCACCAGTGCCTCCCATCAGTGCCCCCTATCAGTGCCTCCCTTCAGTGCCCATCAGTAAATCCTATTAGCGCCTCCCATCGGTGTCCCCTATCAGTGGCTCCCATCGGTGTCCCCTATCAGTGACTCCCATTGGTGTCCCCTATCAGTGCCTCCCCTTCAGTGCTCATCAGTAAATCTTATCAGTGCCCCCTATCAGTCCTCTATCAGAGTCCTCTGTCTTCTCAGGACAGCATGGCTCTGAGCGGAGAGCGTGTCTCTCCAGTGGTATCACTAGGGTTGGTGTCACCCGGTGAGGAAAAAATTGGTGTCACCCCCCTCCACCAACTATAGCCCCCCTCAGTACAGACCCCCCTCCACTAACTGCAGACCCCCCTCTCAGTATAGACCCCCCACTAAGTACAGACCCCCCTCTCGCAGTATAGATCCTCCTCACTAAGTACAGACCCCATCCATCAGTGTAGCCCCCCTCATTGCAGACCCCCATCTATCAGTATAGCCCCCCTCATTGCAGACCCCCCATCTATCAGTATAGCCCCCCTCTATCAGCATAGACTCCCATCTATCAGTGTAGACCCCCTTAGTGCAGACCCCCATCTATCAGTATAGACCCTCCTCAGTGCAGACCCTCATCTATCAGTATAGACCCCCCTCTATCACTATAGACCCCGGTGTAGACCCCCCTCCATCAGTGCAGACCTCCCCTCCATCATTGCAGACCCCCCTCCATCAGTGAAGACCTCCCCTCCCTCATTGCAGACCCCCTCCATCAGTTCACATCCCCCCTCAGTACAGACCCCCCCTCCATCAGTGCAGACCTCCCCTCCCTCATTGCAGACCCCCCCTCCATCAGTTCACACCCCCCCTCAGTACAGACCCCCTTCCATCAGTGCAGGCCCCCCACAATGCAGACCACAGCCCCTCATTGCAGACCATCCCCCTCCATTAGCACACCCCCCCATCAGTGCAGACCCCCCATCAGTGCAGACCCCCCTCCCTCCATCAATGCAGACCCCCCTCAGTGCAGACCCCAGCCTCATCAATGCCGACCCCCCCTCAGTGCAGACCACCACCTCATCAATGCAGACCCCCCCTCAGTGCAGACCCCCACCTCATCAATGCAGACCCCCCTCAGTGCAGACCCCCACCCCATAGTGTTCCCCCAGCACATGTCTATTTAAATACAAACTTTACAGACCTCAGAACAGCGCGGGATAGGCACACCGGCATGTGTCCCTCGGACTCCTCCTCCCCCTCCGTAACCAGAGAGGAGGGGGAGGCAGCTTCGGTCCGCTCCGCTGTACGCCTGTGTGTCTCTCTTCTAACAGCAGCAGAGACACCAGCATTGTTTGTTTTATTTCCCTGCTCTCCGTGTGTTCTCTCTCGCATGGCATGACAGAGGACACACAGCTGATCTCCCCCCTCCCCTCTCTGTGCTCCACGGGCAGTCTAATGTGAAGCTAAGGAGCTCACATTTCCTGCGGAGCACACAGGAGAGGGGAGGGGGGAGATTAGCTGTGTGTCCTCTGTCATGCCGTGCAAGAGAGAACACACGGAGAGCAGGGAAATAAAACAAACAATGCCGGTGTCTCTGCTGCTGTTAGATGAGAGACACACTCAGCCTCAGAGCGCTGTGAAGAGCAACCCCGCTGGGGCCCCCCCCCACAGTGGCGGAATGCCGGGCCCCGGCGCAAGTGCGACTGTTGCGACCCTGGTAATTCCGCCACTGGGACACACAGCTGATCTCCCCCTCCCCTCTCCTTTGTGTTCCGCGGGAAATGTGAGCTCCTTAGCTTCACACTTGACTGCCCACGGAGCACAGAGAGGGGAGGGGGGAGATCAGGGAAATAAAACAAACGATGCCGGTGTCTCTGCTGCTGTTAGATGAGAGACACACAGGCGTACAGCGGAGCGGACCGAAGTCGCCTCCCCCTCCTCTCTGGTTACGGAAGGGGAGGAGGAGTCCGAGGGACACATGCCAGTGTGCCTATCCCGCGCTGTTCTGAGGTCTGTAAAGTTTGTATTCAAATAGACATGTGCTGGGGGAACACTATGGGGTGGGGGTCTGCACTGAGGGGGGTCTGCATTGATGAGGTGGGGGTCTGCACTGAGGGGGGTCTGCATTGATGAGGTGGGGGTCTGCACTGAGGGGGGTCTGCATTGATGAGGTGGGGGTCTGCACTGAGGGGGGTCTGCATTGATGAGGTGGGGGTCTGCACTGAGGGGGGTCTGCATTGATGAGGTGGGGGTCTGCACTGAGGGGGGTTTGCATTGATGGAGGGAGGGGGGTCTGCACTGAGTGGGGTCTGCACTGATGGGGGTCTGCACTGAGGGGGTGTGTGTGCTGATGGGGGGGGATGGTCTGCAATGAGGGGGGGTGGTCTGCATTGTGGGGGCCTGCACTGATGGAGGGGGGTCTGTACTGAGGGGGGGTGTGAACTGATGGAGGGGGGTCTGCAATGAGGGAGGGGAGGTCTGCACTGATGGAGGGGGGTCTGCAATGATGGAGGGGAGGTCTGCACTGATGGAGGGGGGGTCTACACTGGGGTCTATAGTGATAGAGGGGGTCTATACTGATAGATGAGGGTCTGCACTGAGGAGGGTCTATACTGATAGATGGGGGTCTGCACTAAGGGGGTCTACACTGATAGATGGGAGTCTATGCTGATAGAGGGGGGCTATACTGATAGATGGGGGGTCTGCAATGAGGGGGGCTATACTGATGGATGGGGTCTGTACTTAGTGAGGAGGATCTATACTGCAAGAGGGGGGTCTGTACTTAGTGGGGGGTCTATACTGAGAGGGGGTCTGCAGTTAGTGGAGGGGGGTCTGTACTGAGGGGGGGCTATAGTTGGTGGAGGGGGGTGACACCAATTTTTTCCTCACCGGGTGACACCAACCCTAGTGATGCCACTGGAGAGACACACTCTCCACTCAGAGCCGTGCTGTCCTGAGAAGACAGAGGACTCTGATAGAGGACTCTGATGGGCACTGATAGGGGGCACTGATAAGATTTACTGATGAGCACTGAAGGGGAGGCACTGATAGGGGACACCGATAGGAGGCACTGATAGGGGACACCGATGGGAGGCGCTAATAGGATTTACTGATGGGCACTGAAGGGAGGCACTGATAGGGGGCACTGATAGGGGGCACTGATGGGAGGCACTGGTGGGCAATGATAGAAGGCACTGATGGGCACTGAGAAGGCACTAGGGGGCACTGATAGGGGGCACCGATGGGAGGCACTGATAGGATTTACTGATGAGCATTGATAGGGGGCACCGATGGGAGTCAACAATGGGATTTACTGATGAGCACTGAAGGGAGGCACTGATAGGAGGCACTGATAGGCTGCACTGATAGGAGGCATTGATGGGCATTCACGAGCACTGATAGGCAGAACTCATAGGCTGCACGGATGGGCACTGAGGAACACTGATAGGCACAACTAAGGCAGTATTGATGGGCACTGATGGCCAGTATTGAAGAGTACACTTGTAGGCGGCATTGATGGGCACTGATAGGCGGCATTGATAGGCACTGATACATGGCACTGATGATTGGGGCACTGATTATCAGTGGAAACAATTTACTGACATTCTTGACAGTTAATGGCAGTCCTTTCCTCACACAGACATAGCACGGGAGGAAAGGGCTGCGGATAACCGGCAAGTCTGTTTACATGTGATCAGCTGACATTACATGGTAAAGGGCCACTGTGATTGCGCTGGATGCACATCCCAGGGGGCATGTGGGAAGCACGGTTTTGGGAGGATGTCCATGGATACCCTCCCAAAATTGGAAGCCTGGAGCTCGGATAGAAGGGGGGGGCCATCATTGTCTCTTGCACCAGGGCCCTGAAGGTTCTAGTTACGCCTCTGAAATGTGCTGCACACACACACTAATGCCGCGTACACACGATCGCACATTCCGACAACAAAATCCATGTATTTTTTTCGACGTATGTTGACTCAAACTTGTCTTGCATACACACGGTCACACAAATCTTGTCAGATATTCCAAACGTCAAGAACGCGGTGATGTACAACACGTACGATGAGCCGAGAAAAATGAAGTTCAATAGCCAGTGTGGCTCTTCTGCTTGATTCCGAGCATGCGTGGAATTTTGTGAGTCAGGATTGTGTACACACGATCGGAATTTCTGACAACGGATTTTGTTGTCGGAAAATTTGAGATGCAGATCTCAAATTTTGTTTGTCGGAAATTCCGACAGAAAATGTCCGATGGAGCCTACACACGGTCGGAATTTCCGATAACAAGCTCCCATCGAACATTTGTTGTCGGAAATTCCGACCGTGTGTACGCGGCATTAGTCACTACTAACCACTGTTAGATGCAGTTTTCAACTTAACTGCTTCTAGTTTATATTGCTTTGCCAAATTTTGCTCTATTAAAGAAGTAAGACACAGAATCAGGAGTATCTGTATATCAGCTCCGAGCCTTAAAGGTCCCGTACTGTCAACTGCACTGTCGGCTCTTTATTGGGGCTTTTTATAGACTGGTTACAGGATCGCATATTTCAGCAAATTTCCATATAAGGTAACAAGCAGTATAATTTCAACATACATGACGCTGGACACATCTGGAAAAACTTAAGACTAGTCTTACAACATATACTGACACGTACACATTTATGCAGAGAAAGAAAAAAAAACTATTTTAAGTAGAACTCTAACCCATTATTTCCAACCTTATCAATTTCCCCCTTTGACATCATCCCCTCCACGATTCTGGGTCCTTGCAAACAAGTGAACAGCCGATACTTCAAAGAATGCTATCCCTGACCGCGGGTTGTCAGAGGAGGATAAGTCTTCTTTATTTACCCTCATCCCTCAAATCCATACCTGCATCTTATAAGCAAAGAGAATAGAAAAGGGGTGATGTCAAGTTACCCTTTTTGTCATTAGAGTTCCTAATACCTTTCTCTTTCCATTCTATATGTTCGTGCCTTAATCTTCCTATATAAGCAACAGTTTATCACGGTAAGCAGTACAAAAACTAAAATTAGAATAAGTATCGGATTGAGCATCCAATTAAAAATTGCCGTAGCAGTGGGTGACCACCCAGCAAATACATCATACCAATGATGTGTTGTTTCATCTCTTATTTATGAGGATAAATGTATTAATTTCCCTTTATCTATAACCGCAGATATTAGATTATTTTGAAGGGTATGTTCTTGTGTCTCTATGTGTTTTCTAAGTATTTCGGACTCATTTAAGATTTGCCGTAAGGGCTCTAATGATATTATAAAAGGAGTAGTATCAGTAAGATTATCTACCGTCCATTCTAGATTAAATATTCTATGTGCATCTGGTTCAAAAAGGAAAGTGTCATTTTGCCATTTAAGCATTTTAACATTCTTTACGCATCCTGAAAAAGGGGCCGTTTTATTTAAACTTTCCATAGTTTCCTGATCATTTGTGACTAAACAAATATGTTGTGGTCCTATCTCCATAAATCTGTTTCCTACACCTGCTGGTAATCTCTGAAACTTACATATGTTAGATTGATGTTTCAATAAGCAAGGTTCATAGACTGGAGAACTTCTTCCACAGACTATTCCCTTATTAGTTTTAGCACATAGACTTAGATCATGAGTCATGTTTTGTGTATCTACATAGTGTCCATAAATCTCAGGATACCAAAATTCAGGTAGATCCTTTCCTATCAGGAGTGGTATCACTATTAACTTACACATTACCTGAACCTCCTCCACTTTGTATACATCAAACCTTCCAGCACACCATCTTTCCTCACATTCAACTTCTTTTCCTGGTACTTCAAACCATGTACTTTCTAAATTTAAACCCTTGAAATAGTTCATCCAAGTGCGATAATTCCCTAATCGTAGCTCATCTCGAGCTCTATTAATTTGAATGTGATAAGATAGTGTAGAAAAAGCACATTGAGTAATGTTTATGAACTCCTGATTTTCTTTCCACAACTCCAGACTGGCTAGTGCTGTGTGATTAACCACAATATTGAGATATTTAGTTAATTGTACCTGGCTAATTTGTGTTTCGAATGTTGTAGGTAACCATTTGCTTGTAATTATTAAACTATCAGCTATGTGACTTCCTGCACGGTTCCACTTATTTTGTATCATTTCCATCTGTATCCTATTCATTATTCCCATTCCAGTTCCTGCAGCTCCCAGAACTGTATCATACCATTCTCGGCGATACCTACATTCTGGTAGCTGGGGAAAAGTTACATTAAATTTGATTTTTGTTTTCTGTTGTGATACCAAAACATTTATGCAAGATCTAGGAATAGGAGTTAATACAGAGGATTCGAAGATGGTGGGTAGAGCGTCTTCTATTTTTATATTGAAACCATAATGTTGCCATAGTATATATCCTCCTGTTGTGTTTTCCCATTTCCTTACTGGTACAAAATACCATGCTGTACAAATATAAGTTGCAGATTGATTGGTACTAAGAGGACCTATTAGATTGAATTGCCCACTTCCCCTGCTGGTCTAGGACCTTTTCCCTTCTGTGCTATCTCGTATTTTTTTTAATTCGGAGTTCTAAGTAACTGTAGTAATTTGTCTTTTACTTCTCTCCATGTTTCAGATGGACCTAACTTATGACATTTATGCGGTGTGTTATTAAAGGGCCATGTTAAATTGTCCCTCCAATGGAAAGTTATGTTTACTTGTGCTTGTGATTTAGCTTTTATCCACACTACTGGTGATTCCATATTCTGCATCATATAAAAAGGACCCTCCTGTCCTGACACCGTGAAATTTCCTACCGTATACCATTCGTAGTAAGGATATTGTGTTATACTCTTATCCTGATTTACCCATCTAAGATCAGTACTATTTTCATGAACTGTTACATTGATACCTGGAGTCCATGTATAAACAAACATTTGAAAACATTCAAGCACTATTATCATAGTTAGAAGGATCTTCATTCTGTTTCTCTCGGTTCAAGACTCTTTTTGCAGTGTGATGCGTGGATCCAGGCTGCTTTTCCTTCCAATTTCACTTTTGTGGATCTTAGTTAGACGTTGTTGTAATTGTATCACATATGCAGTCAAACTATCACATTGCAATTGCATACTCTGTGGAAAGTATAGACCTAATCTAGGTGCATTCCCAAAAAGTATTTCATATGGGGACAATCCTGTTTTCCCTGTTGGAGTGTATCTTATAGAGAACAAAGCCAAAGGCAGGCATTCTGGCCATGGCTTGTTTAACTCTTGCATAGCTTTTTGTATTTTCAACTTTATTGTCCCATTTACTCTTTCCACTGATCCTGAACTCTGTGGATGATAAGGGGTGTGGAAACTTTGTTGAACCCCTAACATGGTCATCACATTCTGCATGATTTCTCCTGTAAAGTGTATCCCCCTATCTGATTCTATGGTTTCAGGAAGACCAAACCTAGGTATTAACTCAGTGATCAGTTTCTTGGCTGTGGCTTTTGCTGTGGCTGATTTTACTGGATAGCTTTCGGGCCAACCTGAGAATAAATCGATAAACACGAGGACAAATTCAAAGGGGCCGCTCTTAGGCATTTGTATGTAGTCAATTTGCAGTCTCTGGAAGGGGTATTGGGCCCGAACCTGGTGTTTTCGTGGGGTTTTTACTCTCTGTCCTGGGTTATTCAGGAGACAGATTTGGCAGGCTGCACAGTAGTTTCTTGCAGTACTACTGAATCCAGGGGCGAGCCATCCTTGGTTCACAATCCTATACATGGAATTGGAACTGACGTGTGTGGGTAGGTGAACTGCCGCTGCCATTGCTGGGTACAGAGAGGCAGGTAGGCATACTTTGCCTCCTTCCCTCCATACATTGTCAAGGTCTGGTGCTGCTCCCATCCTGATCCACTTATCTTTCTCGCTCTCCCCTGCTTGCTCCTGTAATTTACTCAGCTGCTGCCATGTTGGTTCTGGGATACTCACCTCTACCGCTGCTAAGGTCTCAGGGCTTCCTTCCCCTAGAGCTGCCTGTTTTGCAGTCAAATCTGCAAATGCATTTCCTTTTGCCTCAATTGTTTTTGCGCTCGTGTGTGCCGCTATCTTCATAATGGCCACTCGTTTAACCTTTTGAAGATTGTTCAGGACTCTCTTAATCCCTTCTCCATGTTTTACAGGTGTACCTGCTGCCGTCAGATAACCTCTAGCCCTCCATATGTGGCCATAATCATGCGCTACACCATAAGCGTAGGCAGAGTCAGTGTAAATATTCCCTTCTCGTCCTTTTAAGTATTCTAGGGCTTGTTCTAAAGCTTTTAATTCTGTTTCTTGTGCTGACATGTGGGCTGGTAAGGGCTGTGCTTCAATCACCTGTGTATCAGTCACTACAGCATACCCTGTGTGATATTTACCCTTGTCATCAGCAAACCTACTACCATCTATGTACAAAGTGTGCTCAGCGTTTAAGATTGGTGTATCTGTAACATGTGGGAATCCCACTGTCTCCTGTTCCATGAGCTGAAAACAATCATGCTCATCTATCTCTTTAAACAGAAAGGTGTCAGTTTCCTCATCTCCTTCCTTATTAGCACTATTATTCCCCCTTGCCAAATCTGGTGACTGAAGAGGCAAAAAGGTGGCCAAATTTAAGGTTGTACAGCGCTGAAAAGTGACATTTGGAGGTAAGAGTAAAGTACACTGTAACCTCAATTGCCTAGCCATTGAAATGTGTTTGGGCTGTACTTGAGACAAGATTGCATGTATATCATGTGTAGTGTGCACTACAACTGGATTGTCTAGAACAATCTCTGATGACTTATCTAGGATTATCGACACCGCTGCTACCGCCCGTACACAAGACGGTGAACCTCTGGACACTGGATCTAATGCTGCTGAAAAGTAAGCAACGGGTCTTTGTTTTACATGTGCCTGTGTCAAAACACCTGTGGCGTGTCCAGTGATTTTAGCAATGTACAAATGAAATGTCTTGGTATAATCTGGAATACCAATAGCCGGGGCAGAAATCAATAACCTTTTCAAAGTGACAAACGACTCATAAGCTACTTCTGTAAGCATATACGGTACAATTTTCAAACAATCGTATAATGGCTGCATCAAAGCGCTAGCGTGTGGTATCCATTGTCTACAATATGACACAATACCTAAAAACATACGCAATTGTTTGAAATTCCGTGGGGGTAACATTCCCTTTATCACTTGGACCCTCTCCTCAGTGAGATGTCTTTTACCCTGTGATATACAATGTCCCAAAAAGATAACTTTTTTCTGACACACTTGCAACTTTTTCTTATTAACCTTGCAACCTTTTTCTGCCAAAAATCGCAACAAATTAGGGGTGGTAGCCAAACAAGATTCCTTGTCCGGGCAGCATAACAATAAATCATCCACATATTGTAACAACACACAGGAATCTGGTGGTACCAATTCTCCCAACACCGTTTGCAATGCTTGCGAATACAAGGTAGGTGAATGCGCCATACCCTGAGGTAGGGTCCAGGTTAGTTGTCGATTTTTGAGGGAAAATGCGAACCACGGTTGGCATTCTTCCGCAAGCGGGACGGAAAAGAAAGCGTTGGCCAAATCTATAACCGTAAAGTACATACTGGTTGATGGTATTTGTGACAGTAACGTATGTGGATTGGGTACTAAAGGTGTCATCGGGGCTAGTATTTTGTCGACTGCTCTGAGGTCTTGGACCATTCTGTACTTAACCGGACTACCGGCTACTGTTTTCTTTTTAACCGGATACAAAGGAGTATTCGCCGGTGATTTTACCTCTTTTAGAGCTCCACTTTTTAACAAGGATTGGACCTGCATTTCTATAGCCGCCTCTTGGGGTGCACTGAGTGGATACTGTTTTTGTTGGGGAAGCACTGCTCCTGGAATCAGCTGTAGGGTAACCGGAG
The DNA here is from genome assembly GCF_042186555.1 of Aquarana catesbeiana. Taxonomy (NCBI): domain Eukaryota; kingdom Metazoa; phylum Chordata; class Amphibia; order Anura; family Ranidae; genus Aquarana; species Aquarana catesbeiana. The sequence goes on from NC_133324.1 coordinate 279,117,789, forward strand.
GTATGGGCAAAAGTCCAACATCAGCTGGATGTTTCTCCCATAATTCTTCCGGAAGGGATGACAAGATCTCATCCAAATCTGGAGAAGATGGACCAGACAGTTCCGATTCCTCCTCCAGGTATTGTATCAGGTTACACATCTCCATGTGTTCTTGATTATCCCCTATAGCTAAGGTGACAGTACCATCTGGGTGATAGGTAATGTTAGCTCCTATTTTCTGCAAAATGTCAGCTCCTAGCAAATTAGTGGGGGCTCCTCTAGATACCAGAAAACGTGAAAGGAACATGTGGTTCCCTATTTTAACTTTTAGAGGTTTTGTCAGCGGGGCGTCGGCTAAAATGCCATCATATCGAGTTATCAATATAGTGTCAGGTGATTCTTGCTCAGGGAGTAGTTCAGAATCAGAAAGTAACGAGCGTGAAGCTCCTGTGTCAACTAAACAAGAAATTTTCTTATTACCAACCGTTATAGTGGTCTTAAGCATCTTTGTTTTGGATCTTTCTAAAACCGGGGCGAGTCATGCCCGTGGATCATCTCCCTGTCGCCTTATGTCGCCATTATTGTTGTTGCCCCTGGGCTGGTTTCTTCTCTGATTAACTGGAGAATCAACACCTTCATCTCCTTCATCCCTTATTCATTTCCTGCAGTGGCGTCTGATGTGACCAATCTTGTTACAGTAGTAACAGGTAAGGGGTTTGCGAGAGGAACCTCTACCTTGCTCTTGGGGACCCACAATCGCATTGATTGCATGATGTTTCCTCCCTTTGGTTTCTGCTAATTCCGCCTCTATGCCTTGTGCCTTCTGTAACAACGACCCTCTATCTCTAATTGCCCTCCACTCTGGTGTGCAGGCTTTCAGTCTTTCACTTATCTGTGGATTTAATCCTTCCATAAACTGTCTATTGAAGGCTCGGATCGTGACTGGCAGAGCCAAATCCAATCCCTCATCTGCCATCATACTTTCCATAGATAAGTAAAATTCTGATACAGTCTGTCCTGGCATTTGTTTCATGGGTGATATTGACCCCCTCTCCTGTTGTTTTGCCTGACAGAAAGCTTCTAATCTAACAATAAAAGGGGCCCTTGAGTCTATGTGTCTGACGTGTCCTGCCTCTAGATTGCCATCCCCGTCAGCTCGGTCTGCAGGTCGGTGCGGACCTATTTCAGTCATAAACTGGTTAAACAGGGTCAGAGTCATTTTATGTCTGCATAAATCCTCCCCACCCTGCCAGGTTGCTTCATGTGTATTCATTAACTGTGTCACAAATCTACAGAAAGCAGCTGGCTTTGCTACCGGGTCTGGGGCGCTCTGTATTAATGCCATAAGGGTGTCTGCTGACCAAGGCTTCCAAGTCCTTATTTGCATCCTACGAGTAATAGTAGGTGGGGCGTGTGGATGGGCTACTTGTCCAAATTCTGGATTATTTACCTGTACAATGCGTGTATCAGTGCGTACGGGGGCTACAGTTTCTGAATGAGGTTTTTGTGCCCCACAATGCACACATTCTATTGCCCATTCTGGATTCTGGGTTCCACAAACCTGACAAACCCATCCTCTCCCCTCAAGTACAGGATATAACCCTGGCTTATGCGAATTTTGCTCTATGTCAGTGTATGGGGGTGGGATGGTTGAACTAAGATTATTTAAAATTTCAACATTTTTTGTTCTTCTATCTTTCATATCCCAACCATCACAATCTGGATTATATTTCCACCCCTCTTCTTTCGCTCTATTTGAGACCTTAATTAAGCATTGAACCTGACGCATCCATTGCTTCTCTAACACCTCTCCTTGTCTGTCCCTTTTTATTTCACTCCATACATCCGGGTCTAAACCCGCTGCTCCTTTCACCTTAAATTTACGAAGGACATCCTTTAAGTCCCGCGCTTCATCTTTCCCATAGATGTTTTTAATTATCTGTGGCACTGTGTAATGCGCCAAAATTCCCTGACGGGGTTTCGTGTTCTGCTGGCCCATTCTGACAGTCCGTGCCTAGGTAGCGTGTGGGACACTTAGTGTACAATACAAAATTCTAAAAAAGCTACACTAGTTCCTCGTTGCCTTCCTCCTAGGGTGCCAGAATACTAAAAACCTCTCCAGGATGAGATTTCTGAAATCGAATTACTTTATATGCTAGCCAACTGACAAATATTATGACCAGACTGACAGCTACAACATATACAAGCATTCCTTTAAGTGACCAGGTATCCGACTAGATCTCCGGGCTTTATGGAGACCTCATTCCCCCCCGTATCTGGGATCCCTCTCATACACTCTTATCCCTGCTTTATGGAGCAGACAGGGCTTATACTTTCAACCCGTCTATGGTTTATGAATTAAATTGAATATCAAACTTAAGCGTCAGACCCCCAAACTCATCATGTGAGGTAAAGGCGCATTCCGTTGCTCATTGGGATGATATTCTTTCAATTCATACCAACCTTGGCAAGGCTAATTCACTTTCTCAACAAGACAGACAGACAACAAACAACAAATAATTCCAGCAATATAAACCAAAATATGCAGTAATTCTAGACTCACCACTACAGAGGCTGGTGTTTTAAAACCAGGAGAACCGTAACTGACAGAACGGATAGGCACAAATCAGGGGAGCACAGAATATAAGAAAAATAAAGCTTTTTCTTACCTGGCCAGGTTTTCAATCTGTGGTTCCCGGAATGCCTGTCTTTTTGTTCCGTCAGTCCAATTCATCCACCTCTTGAAGTATCATCGGTGTGTCCCTACTTCCGGGCGCCAGAATGTTAGATGCAGTTTTCAACTTAACTGCTTCTAGTTTATATTGCTTTGCCAAATTTAGCTCTATTAAAGAAGTAAGACACAGAATCAGGAGTATCTGTATATCAGCTCCGAGCCTTAAAGGTCCCGTACTGTCAACTGCACTGTCGGCTCTTTATTGGGGCTTTTTATAGACTGGTTACAGGATCGCATATTTCAGCAAATTTCCATATAAGGTAACAAACAGTATAATTTCAACATACATGACGCTGGACACATCTGGAAAAACTTAAGACTAGTCTTACAACATATACTGACACGTACACATTTATGCAGAGAAAGAAAAAAAAAACTATTTTAAGTAGAACTCTAACCCATTATTTCCAACCTTATCACCACATTTGACAGGGGGTCATGGTCCCACACTTGCTGTCTCTAGAGACAATTTTGGCAACGTTTTGCTGTTATGTTTTCAAGTCTCTCTAGCCACCACGATTGTGATCTGTAATGGCCTGGTGTTTTCAGCTATTATATACTCTCGTTCTTTCACAAGAGAAAAACAATTCATATATATATGATGAGCACTTGTATCAGTGACTTCTGCACTGGCATTACATAGTACTATGTCAGAGTTTTTGATGTCCGTGATACCCCCCATAAAAATAACACCAAGTTTATTGCAGCTAACTTTGTTGGAATCTCCTACCTCACTATTGTAGCTGCCCAGGCTGACAGGTATTGTGCTGTCATTTACGCCATGTGGTATATTCACAAAATGAGCAACATTAAGACGGTGGGCATTTTGGTTGCTATTTGGGCTTATACATTTCTTGTCCTGATTTCTCAGAATCTCACCACTTCTGCCATAGCTCTGAAGATTCAGCTCATTGATATCCTTGTATGGTCTTTAATAACCTACATTATTATGGTGGGTCTGAATATCAAAGTATTTCTGGTAGCCAAATACCAAATTAGGAGAACTGAAAACTTTGAAAGGGATAAAAGAGCCTCTCTGTACCTGATAATAGCTGTAGCTACCTGTTACATTGCATTGTGGGCTCCAGTATTTTTGAGATCTATTGTCTGTGTCTTGACGTACATTGACTGGTGTAATCCTCCTAGCAATATATGCACAGATGTCATTGTCCCCCGTATCAATGCTGCTGTAACTCCCTTAATGTACATTGGTGGCTGTTCCTCTATCAAAGAGATGCTGCAGCAGAAATTCAGCAGTTGCTTCTCCAGGTGAACAGCTGGAGGGATCCCAAGCCAAGAGGCCACCCCATTGGAAAGGGGGTACTTTGGTCGCAATCAAGGGGGGCTTCCCACAGTAGTTAGGTCTTCTGGAGAAGCTGTGTACTATAAAGCTCTAGCTCAGCTACTACTTGCATGCCGATTTTGGCAGTGAAGGGCTTTTCATCTGCCTGCAGATCCTTTGCCCAGCTACCTCTGCCTCATCAGGTGTGACCTGAGCTGCTGAGGAAGGGAAGCTGAGGAATTTGAACTCCCTGTGTCCAGAAACCCAGGGAGTTGTGGAAAATGGAGGTAAAGCCGTACCTGCATTTGAGCATGGTGAGTAAATGGGCACTTCACTACACTAGTAACGTGTGGCTGGAATAGCTCCTTTCTATATAAAATGTATTTTTTCACAATACCTGTTAAAGATTGTAAATTTAGAATTAGCATAACAAGCACAACACAATAATTTCTGTTAGCTTTTGATGTTCAACTATATATCTTTTTTTTTTTTTTTTTTTTTTGATTTCACATGATAGCTTATTTTCATTCTGAATTCCATGCAGGTATTAAACATCAATAAAGGCATAGAAAGGGAAGACCCCCACTATGCCAACATCCAAAGGATATATGTAAGAATTGAGAGAAACTCTAAAAAAAAAGGACATTGTAGGCATATCACGAGGCAATGATTGTATAAAAAATAACATTTATTACAAATTCATTTAAAATAATATATAACATATAACACTTAAACAACACCCTATTGCTTGACAAGGTCAACATATACTCAATACAATAAACATAGAGGTTTGGATCCTTTCATTAGTATATGAGAAATCCATAGATGTGTGCGATAGATATTTCTATATAGCAAAGATATGATCCAACAACTCTTCCACACTTGCTTGTCAACGCATTTCTCAATTTATTTCCTTTCTCAGGACATAGTGGGTAGGTGCTGATGTACAGTTAAAATTATAACAAAAAAAGAAAAAGAGGTATAAATATCCATCATAGTAGACATTTGTATATACAGAGAAATATTAGAATATTTGTATTTACATTTATGCATCTTGGAAGGACTACAGAAAACATATCACAGGACATTACATCACATGTAAGCTTGCCTGATAGGCCTTAAATCAAGATATAAGAGGATACCACTCATCACAGACTACGACTCAAAATAATATTGCCAGGGACCAGCTTTCAAGTATTGCAGATGATCGACATATATATGTAAGTAACCAACACGTAAAGAGGCGGTGATAAAAAAGTATACAGCCTCCAATGAGACCACGACCACTGATGATTCTATAAATAGCCTCATATAATTTTCTGTACAACAGCATCCTAAACAAGAAAGGAAGCAGCAGCACTAGGAGCTAGTTGTGCTGCAGGGCTCATGTGCTTACAAGGGACATGCTGACAGGAGAGATCACAGAAGATCACCTCATCAGCATGTTGCTGCTCCTGCACTGTCCAGTTGCAGGCTGTGGGTGGGGAGGTGACCTAGCTGTGTTGCTTTACTGCAGTAGAGAAATCTCAGGTCATCAGGTTGGTTATACTGCCTGGACTGCGTAAATCTCAGACTGGCCAGACAGAAATACATATCCTTAAAGTGATTGTAAATGATCACCTTGTAAAACAACCCATTCAGTTTAAAAAAAAGAAATGAAAGGCATAACATTTTTTGTAAAGATATAAAAAAAATATTATAAATATCTTTTCTCCTTTTTTTTACAAGTGATCACAGTCCCTCTGTTCTCAGCTGAATAAGAGCTGGGGGAGGAAAAGCAGCAGCACAATGAGCTTCCCAGTGAATGGCTGTGCAGCGGGGGCATGTCAGGACAAGTCTGATCATTGGAGGAGAGCACACTGAGTTCCCAGCACAGCTAGAGAACTGAAACATGCTGTGCTCTCCAGCTTAGTGTAGTCAATAGGAAAGCAGAGGGACTGGCAGGAACACCAGGAATTTCACATAAAGGAAGCAATACAAAGAGAACAGGATACTTTCTAATACAAGTACATGGTACAGCAGGTACATATCAGGATAAAAAAGTGTTGGGATAACAAATGCTTTAAGTAAAACAGCTACAATATTTGTATTTTAACTGTTAAAATACCAGGAGGAGTTTGCCAGGAGTTCAGGCGAGGTGAGCAATATCAAGAATGGTTCACTGAAAGAAGAAACCTAGCATCTGAAACACTTTGGAAGATTATTGCCAATCTTGGCTCAGTATTGGAAAAAAAACCTTAATCCATAAATGGCAGTCTTATTAGACTGAGATATTTTCCTGTTCTGTATTGTATAAAATTAGTGATACCATTAGTCATACAGTGCCTTGAAAAAGTATTCAAGGCCTTGAGCTACCTGAGACCAGGTTTAAATTCTTGAATGTCAATTCTATCTACCGGACTCCGGCAGCCTTATACCTGCTAATTCATGATGTATCCATCACTGTTTTGTACTGTTCTGTTGATATATATTTTCAATAAAACTCTTTATACAAGAAAAAGTATTCACACCCCTTGAAATTTTACAAATTGTTTCATGTTACAACCAAAAACATAGATGCTTTTTTTGGGGGATTTTATGTGATAGACCAACACAAAGTGGCACATAATTGTGAAGTGGAAGGAAAATGATCAATGGGTTTCAAATTTTTTTACAAATAAATATGTGAAAAGTGTGACGTGCATTTATATTCAGCCCCCCTGAGTCAATACTTTGTAGAACCACCTTTCGCTGCAATTACAGCTGCGTCTTTTTGGATATGTCTCTACGAGCTTTGCACATGTAGAGAGTGAAATTTTTGCCCATTTATCTTTGCAAAATAGCTCAAGCTCTGTCAGATTGGATGGAGAGCATCTGTGGACAGCAATTTTCAAGTCTTGCCACAGATTCTCAATTGGATTTAGGTCTGGAATTTGACTGGTTCATTCTAACACATGAATATGCTTTGATCTAAACCATTCCATTGTAGCTCTGGCTGTATGTTTAGGGTCATTGTCCTGCTGGAAGGTGAACCTCCGCCCCAGTCTCAATCAGTGGGAGCCCGGGTGCCGCCCCTTCTCTCCTCGCCACCCCCTATATGCAGTGGATAGATTCATGCATGGTAGGTGGCAGTTGTGCTAGTACAGCTCCACTGGAGACCCGGGGGGGGGGTTGCCACCCCCCCAAAAAAAAAGTACCAGCCGCCACTGGTCTCAAGTCTTTTGCAAAATCTAACAGGTTTTCATCTAAGTTTGCCCTGTATTTAGCTCCATCCATCTTCCATCAACTCTTTGCTGTCTCTGCTGAAGATAAGCATCCCCTCAACATGATGATGCCACCACCATGTTTCATGGTGGGGATGGTGTGTTCAGAGTAATGTGCAGTGTTCGTTTTCCACTACACATAGCGTTTTGCTTTAATTATTATTATACAGGTTTTATATAGCGCCAACAGTTTGCGCAGCGCTTTACAACATTTAGTCCACAAAGTTCAATTTTGGTTTCATCTGACCAGAGCAAATTCTTGCACATGTTTGCTTTGTCCCCCACATGGCTTCTCGCTAACTGCAAACTGGACTCCTGTGGACAGATTCTCCCAACTGATCTGTGGATCTCTGCAGCTCCTCCAGAGTTACAATGGGCCTCTTGGCTGCTTCTCTAATAAATACTCTCCTTGCCCGGCCTGTCAGTTTAGGTGGACAGCCATGTGTTGGTAGGTTTGTAGGTGTGCCATACTCTTTCCATTTTTGGATGATGGATTGAACAGTGCTCCGTGAGATGTTCAAAGCTTGGGATATTTTTTTATAACCTAACCCTGCTTTAAACTTATCTACAACTTTATCCCTGACCTGTGTGGTGTGTTCCTTGGCCTTCATGATCCTGTTTGTTCACTCTGAGGGCCTCACAGAACAGTTGTATTTATACTGAGATTAAATTACACACAGGTGAACTCTATTTACTAATTATGTGACTTCTGAAGGCAAGTGGTTCCACTAGATTTTAGTTAGGACTATCAGAGTAAAGGGGGCTGAATACAAATGCACGCCACTTTTTTCAGATATTTATTTGTAAAAATAAAAGAAAACCATTTATCATTTTCCTTCCACTTCACAATTATGTGCCACATTGTGTTGGTCTATCACATAAAATCCCAATAAAAATACATTTACATTTTTGGTTGTAACATGACATGAAATGTGGAAAATTTTAATGACAGTTTTTGCTTTTAGCACATTGCAGTAGGATGTTTACTACGTAACTTTACCCTACAACATCAGATTCTAATTGTAAAATTAAAAAGTGCACTTGTCCTTTGTATATTCCATGAAACTAAATTGTCAACTGCTAAATCCAACATTGTAATGAATGTCTAAAATATTATGGAATTGTTTTTTCTTATTTGCAGTGATTAGAAAACAAAGCAAAATAAGGTAGGCTGTGAAGAACATATAAGGGTATTTTTAGTCTCAGCATGAAGAAATTGTATGGGTTTATCACAATACAATCAGCACATTTGTCAAGGTAAACATGCCAGCAGTAAAATATGCAGTAATTTTTATCATAGCAATTAAGTCTTTCAATGTCCAGTCTTTGTCAGATATTAAACAGTGAAATCTTGTTTTCCTGAAATACATTGGGAAATGATCAGCAGTCATCATAAGGGGCCAATCGTTTTGTGTAAGATCACACCAGAATATGATTAGTTGATAGGACTAGTATTCGTTGTCAAACTAGAGCTGAGTATGGAGATGATTACATTCAGTGCTAGTTCAAATAAATACATGTTTGGAGGAATAGATGAAAGCAATGATTATTAATATCTTCCTGTTTATATACTGTATGTGACTAATGACTAAAATGGAAACTGTCTGTTTCAAATATGTGGATATGTTGCTCAAAAGAAAAATGTAACACATTTTTTGATAGGCCCCCAAGGTGCACCAATGCCCAGACTATGGACATTAAAGGAGTTACATATTCTGGAAAAGCGATAAAAGAGCTTTAAAAGAGATCTGAATTTAAAAAGTAAAGGGTTGCTGTGTTATAGAAAACATAGAAATGTTAATTGTACCTAAGGAGTACCCTGAAAATGTACCTTTAAGCCTTGTACCCACGATTGGATTGTTGGCCAACAAAACTGTGGACTTTCGTCCAAAGGGCGTTGGCCCAAACTTGTCTTGCATACACCGGGCACACAATTGACCAACAAATATGAACATAGTGACATACTACGTTGTTTTTCAGCTCTTTAGCACCACCCTTTGGGCTCCTTCTATTAATTTCGTGTTAGTAGAAGTTTGGTTCACACTTTTCTGTTCGCACTTTTCATTTTGCGCTTTTCAGTTTGTTTCTGAACGGTCGTTCGTCAACCAGCCATGTTGCGGAATTGGAGGAGATAACGTGTTATTTATTATTGGCCTTTGAGTTATTGCTTTGACATTATTTTTTGGTTGAATAATGATTTGATTTGGTATATTTTATATATTTTTAGATGCATAGAATGCGCTTTTTAGTTAAGTTATATTGGCAGATAGCATGTCTAATTTTATTTGTTTTCTTTTTTTAATGCACAATAAAAAAATTGTGTAGAATAACACTTGGCTATGTGTTTTACTTCAAATGACAGTTTGGGAGTAGGCAGTTAAATTGAAAAAAATTTAAAAATACAATGTAAAATTGACAAGGGACACCAACATAATATCTTTGATCTTAAAAACTACAGGATAATGGTGTTGTGGTATCTTGCCCAAAAAAAAAAAAAAAAAAAGCCTTTGAAAATGTGTTTGCAATAACTCCATCAGTATCACCAGCAAAGCAGCTTCATTATTATTCCATTATAGAAGAAGAGAATTGTGCACTGCATTTCGAGATTTCATAATTTGCTATGTCACGAATGTTGATTCTCCATTACAAACGCTAGTTTACAAGACTGACCGCTTCTGGCTCGTCCTTGCTTCCGAGCATGCATGTTTGTACTTTGGCCTTTTGTCCGAAGGACTTGTGTGCGCTCGGAATATCCAACATTTGTCCGCGGAAAATCTGACATTGTCCGATGGAGCATACACCCGGTCGGATTTTCCACCAACAGCCTGTCATCACACATTTCCCGTCGGAAAATCCGATCGTGTGTACGGGCCTTTAGTCTTGAATTCCTCAAAGGCAGCGTATTTCCTGGTACATGAGAATGCCTACAGGATGTAATTACAGCCTCATACTTGTATATCTGAAGTGTGAGATAATCAAAAGCTGGCCATACTTGGAGCGAATTTTGTCTGGTTCCTGATGAACTAATTTTGTCATAATCATTTGTCATTTGTAACTTTTGTGAACAAAATTAACACTATTTTAGTCGACTAAAATACGACTAAAACTAAAACAATTTAGATCTAGTGCGGGGATCGCGTTCCACCTGACGACCGCAGGCAAGTGACAGGTGGACCGCAAACAGGTTCCTGCGCCAACCGCCCCCCGTCTTCTATGTGCCGGTCCTTGTTTCCCCTCCCAGCCTCCAACCTCCTCTGCGATTCTGCCGCACTATCTGTGTCCTGGTCTCTTTCTCTTCCTCTCGCCTCCATCCTCCTCCGCCGCTGTGATCAGTGAACAGCAGAGACCGGAAGGAAGCACAGCTCAGGTCTGAGGGTGGGAAGAGGAGCAGGCCAAATATAGTTTTTATGTTAAACCACTGGTGATTGGTTGCTAGAACACAGGGTGGTCCTAAGCAGCCAATCACCAGCTTGCTAATATGGAAAGTCACTCTGCCAGCTACCGCCCTCTGTCCAGAACTGTGCTGCCTCCTGGTCTCCACTGTGGAAACAGGTAGGACACTGCACAACGCACTCCTACACCCTGCATTCTGAGCGCAACGCACCCCCAAACCCTGCATTCTGAGCATAATACACTCCTGATCCCTGCATTCTGACCAAAATGCTCTCCTGAACCCTGCATTCTGAGTGTAACGCACTCTTAAACCCTGCATTCTGATTGTAACACACTCCTGAACTCTGCATTCTGAGTGCAACACACTCCTAAACCCTGTATTCTGAGTGTAACGCACTCCTGAACTCTGCATTTTGAGTGTAATGCACTCCTGAATGCTGCATTCTGTGTGCCATATACTCTTAAACCCTGCATTCTGAGAGTAACACATTCCTGAACCCTGCATTCTGAGCGTAACGCACTCCTGGACCCTGCATTCTGAGTGTAATGCACTCCTGAACCCTGCATTCTGAGTGCAACGCACTCCTAAACTCTGCATTCCTAGTGTAACGCACTCCTGAACCCTGCGTTCTAAGTGCAATGCACTCCTTAACCGAACCCTGCATTCTGAGTATAATACAACCCCGAACCCTGCATTCTGAGTGCAGTCCACTCCTGATTCCTGCATTCTGACCGCAACGCACTCCTGAACCCTGCTTTCTGAGTGCAACGCACTCCTGATCCCTGCATTCTGACCGCAACGCACAGCTCACACAGTGCAATCTGCAGTAAAACATGAAATAGACTTCCAGAATAGAGAAACATCAGTTCCAACAGTATCTTCGATAATTTAGCAGTTCTAGCTGACACTCTTCAAATAAGACGTTCTCTATACATTCCTAAACTGTGCCTTTGGGCAATCATGGATCAGGGGGACTAAGTCCACACCCCACACTATATGAGTGTCAGGACTGGCTCAGCCCTTTCTTCTCTGAGCTGGCCGCTCAGCTGTCGGCTAATTGCCAGCTCTCATCTCTCTCCACAGTTAACCAGCTTTTGTGGATCTGCTCGTCAGTCCCGCCTACTTAAAGATCTCCAGCTCACTCCATTCCTGCCTTCGCCTTGGTCACGTCACAAGAAACCATCTCCTGCGTTCCTGTTTAAAGACTGGCTTTGCTGACATCCCTTCTGGCTCCTTATCCTGCTTGCTGATCCTCTACTTGGATCCCTGACTTCTGGCCTGGCTGTTTACCCGATCTGGTTACTGAACTCTGGCTTGGCTGACTACTCGATCCTGTTACTGGACTCTGGCTATGCTTTAACTACGCTTACTCTATTTACCTTTTTTATTTTTATTAATAAACAAGTGTGATTTTGCTGTACTTCTGTCTCGGTTTGGTTCATGGTTTCTGACAGTAGGCGAAGGCCATGAATTCAGAAGATACAGTCAATCCACTTGTTGGTAATATTTTTTCCAGTTTGGATGAGCAAGATCACCACATGGACATAGTTGCCAACATTGCAAAAAAAATATGTGGGACACTTTTTTGGCTGTAGGCGGAGCCGTACAATAATTAGGGGGTGGGGCATTCGTTTGTAGGCGTGGCCTAGCAAAAAATGACAAGTGCTTGCGTGCCACGGTGAAAAATGGGTGTAACTTGCGTGTAGAAATGGGCGTGACTTAAATGGGCGTGTCTCAATAGGGTGTGGTTAGAGTCTGAGATGAATGAGGGATGGAGAGGGAAAGGGGGAGAAGGAAAGGGGGAGAGGGGAATGACGGGACAGCAGCCCCAGATCCTACACAATAGAAACATGTGTATTCTAGAAAGTTTAACAATCAGCAGATAAAGATACTCCAAACACCAGGTGTTAACGCTTCAATCATCCCGGCACCATGGTTGTTATGGTGTCAGGATGATTGAAGCGCATTATTTCTATTATTACATTGTAATATAAAATTAAATCATTCAACTCATCATAATGCCGAATCAGTGGGATCCCTGAGCGTGTCACTAGCCACGTCGCCTGCCACCAGCAGAGTCTGTCCTTGCATCAGGTGCCCCCGGCAGATTCTGTCCTTGCATCAGGTGCCCCCGGCAGAGTCTGTCCTTGCATCAGGTGCCCCCAGCAGAGTCTGTCCTTGCATCAGGTGCCACCGGCAGAGTCTGTCCTTGCATCAGGTGCCACCGGCAGAGTCTGTCCTTGCATCAGGTGCCCCCGGCAGAGTCTGTATAGACCCCCTCCATTAGTGCAGATCCCCTCCATCAGTGCAGACCCCCTCCGTCAGTGCAGACCCCCTCCATCAGTGCAGACCCCCTCAGTGCAGACCCCCTCCATCAGTGCAGATCCCCTCAGTGCAGACCCCCTCCATCAGTGCAGATCCCCTCCATCAGTGCAGACCCCACCTCTATTAGTGCAGCCCCCCTCTATTAGTGCAGCCCCCCTCAGTGCAGCCCCCCTCTATTAGTGCCGCCCCCCCTCTATTAGTGCAGCCCCCCTCAGTGCAGCCCCCCTCTATTAGTGCAGACCCCCCCTAGGTGCAGCCCCCCCTCAATTAGTGCAGCCCCCTCAGTGCAGCCCCCCTCTATAAGTGCAGACCCCCCCTCAATGCAGCCCCCCCTCTATTAGTGCAGAACCCCCCTAGGTGCAGCCCCCCTCAATTAGTGCAGCCCCCCTCTATTAGTGCAGACCCCCCCACTGCAGCCCCCCCTCACCCACCGCTCACCCCCCGCTCAGTGCAGGTGCGGCCGGCCGGTGTTCTGCCTGCCGAGAAAGTTCCCCTTGGCAAGTATAGACCCCCTGTACTGCGCAGGCGCAGCGCAGTACGGGGCAGGGGAACTTAGTTTCAGCAAGACACGGCGCCGTCGCCATTGTCTTTTCCTTCAGTTGTCCTTCAGTTGTCTTCTCCTGCACGGATCGAGCCCCCTTCCTCTCTCCACTACATAACACACAGTCACTAGGGGGAAGATCGAGTGGCGGCGCCGGCCGCCATTTTGCTGGAGCCAGCTGCTCCAAAACAAAAAAAAAAACATTCCCGATTTTCCTTATGGAAAATCCCGATTCGGGACAAAATCGGGATTGTCCCGGGAAAATCGGGACTGTTGGCAACTATGCATGGATTAGTTTGCCATGGCATTACAAACACTCCTGAGTCACCTGGAATCCCCCACCGTGGCTGCTCCAGTACAACGTGAGTTGCAGGCCATCCCTGCTGCTGCGCCAGTCTCTGTGCGGGCACCCGCCTTGAGTATTACCTCTATAAGAGGTATGTCTGGTTCTGCCCCATTTCCTTAGCAATTTGGGGGTGATCCAGTTCAATGCAGAGTGTTTCTCAACCAAGTTGAGATATACTTTGAGATGCGGCCCCAGGCGTTTCCCACGGACAGAGGCAAAGTAGGGTTTGTGATATCTTTGCTTTCTGAGAGAGCCTTGGCTTGTGCTAACCCTCTATGGGAGACGCAAAAACCTGTTGTCTTAAATTACCCTGAGTTTGTGGCCTCCTTTAAAAGGGTATTTGACGTTCCCACACGCTCCACTTCTGCTGCCAAGTGCCTCATGTCCATCAAACAGAGTACAACAACTGTTGCCGACTACGCCATTGAGTTCCATAATCTGGCAGCAGAGGTTGCTTGGAACAATGAGGCCCTCATGGCTGCTTTTTCTCATGGTCCATCACGGATGAGATAGCAGCCCGAGATATACCCACTGAGCTGGAGAGATTGATCTTGTTTGCCATCCTCATTGACTCCAGACTCAGAGAAAGACTTTCTTTTAAGGAGCGCTTGCGGAAGCCTCCTGTACGTTTGCCTCCGAGCTTTGCAGTCCCACCCGTGCCTCCCTCACCTCCCATGCCTCCTGGTACCGAATCGTTCAGTGAAGATGAAGCCATGCACTTGGGCTTCATGCGTCTCTCTGTGGATGAGAGAGCCTTTAGGAGGAGGGAGAGATTGTGCCTTTATTGTGGCCAGGCAGGTCACTTTTTGAAGTCTTCTCCTACTCATCCTGGGAACACCCGAACCTTGAGGTCCTGTCATGGACAGACCTTGGGTGGTGTTGTCGTCCCCAGTCCCCAGAGGTCAGAGCATATTGGCCCCATAAAGGATAATCAGGGGAGGTTGGTTACAGGTGACAAGAACAAGACAACTGTATTTAGTACATTCTTCTCCTCAGTTTTTACAAAGGAAAAGGAGGGGTATACTAAACAAGACTTTTATTGTTAGTAACACAATATGGAATGTACCCTTCTGGCTAACAGAAGCTAGTGTTCAAAAAAGACTTGAAAAATGTAATGTGAATAAATCACCAGGACTAGATGGCTTACACCAGACAGTTCTAAAAAGAACTTAGCTATGTTTGTTTTTTTTTTTTGTAAAATCTTTATTTAGCATCATTTTAGTAGAAAACTACACACGTTATAAATATTCAAAACAAAACACATAGAAAACGTGCCTCGACACAGGCCATTGTAAGTGACTATTCTAGACTCAAGGCAACAGCACAACCAGTGGTCAATAATCAATTCCCAGGATCAGGATGGTCCAGGGACGGCAGTCCAGTCAGAAACCAGCTACCACCCCCGGAGGTGTTGAATGATCAGGAGGGCAAGGAGGGGCAACCCCCCCCGGCGGCCGGTCCGAGCAGAGGGGGGTCAAATGCCTCCATCAACCTCACTCGTCCCGCCAGTCCCGGAGAGGGCTCGTCCCACAGGCCCCCCACCCAACAGGAGGCGGATTTAAAAGCCCACCCTGGTATAACGGGGTTCCCTCCCCCCCGCCAACCACTGTCGCCCTAAATCCGGGTAGTGCAACAAATGACATAGATGATTACAGCCTGATATCGAGGAGGCAATAGGTAGTTATGGAACCAAAGAGAGTGGAAAAGAGAAAGGGAGGTAGAGGTATAAGATTAGAGAAGTAACAAAGAGGAGGGAATAGGAGGGAGGGAAAAGGGGAGGGAGAGAAGTGGAGCTAACCTTTTAGTCTGAAGAGGTCTTGTAGTTCCACGCCGGGCGAGTCCCGCCAAGTACATGTCATCTTTATAGCAGGCAGGGGTGGAAAATGCCTTTCATTGGGCATTATTACCATTATCTAAAGGAGATCTCAGGGATGGTTCTGCCAACTCCAGTAGGGCCAGGTCTAAGCTAGAGGATATTTGATCTGAGTCAGACATATATTCCTTCCACGGTCCCCATATAGCTTCAAAACGTTCCACCTTTCCCCTGCAGGTCGCTATCCAGTGCTCGGCCTCCCTAATATTGTTTACTTTCTTGATCCAATCTTCCCTGGAGGGGACCCTGGATTGTTTCCAGTAAATTGGGAGAAGACATCTAGCCGCATTTAAAAGGTGTGGTAGGGCACACAGTCCGGAGAGGAGATACAGACAAGCTCTTGGAAGCGATTACATTCTGCCGCACATCTCTCACGGCTCAAATAGAGGAAGTAAAGGTAGATATCTCCTTGATACGGCAGGATCTACACAAATTGTGCGATTGAGTCAAAGCAACAGAGACTCATATCAGCGATGTGGAATATATTATCCCTCCATTACAAGCTGACTCAGGCCGTATGCAACAACAAATCCAGCAGCTTTTCTCCAAACAGGATGAGATGGAGAATAGGCTTAGAAGATGCAGTCTGCGGCTGATTGGCCTACTGGAGGGGGCTGAAGGTAGGGACCCTACCACTTTTTTGGAGCAGCTACTGGTTACAACCTATGGAAGAGAGGCCTTCTCCCCCATGCTGGCAGTAGAAAGAGCTCACCGCATGCCGACCAGGCTGCCTCCCCAGGGAGCACCCCCTCGCACATTCATAGCCAAGCTGCTAAACTTCAAGGACAGAGACGCAGCACTTAGATTGGCCAGAGAAAAGGGTAATATTCCCTTCGGCAACGTCAAGGTCGCCATTTTTCCTGACTTCTCGGCGGAGGTCCAGCGCCGCCGCCAGGGCTTCATGGAAGCGAAGTGCAAGCTCAGAGATAATCATCTCAAATACTCCATGTTATTTCCCGCCAGGCTCCGGGTAGAACATGACGGAAGAGCCTTTTTCTTTGAAGATCCTGGAGAACTGATTGCCTGGCTTGAACGCCGCATGACTTCTGCAAAGACGGACTGACCATGCCGTGAGTACACTATACAATACCTTCCTAATGCACAAGGTGTCCGCAACATATTTTATAAAGCGACATGATCGTTTTAGACCCAATATTCCCTTTTTTTCCCCTGTTTGTGGGTAATGCTATTAGAGGAATTTGTTTGTTTCCTAGTTGCTCCTCTTTTTGGAACTTTACGGCTATTCCACCCAAGAGGTTTGAGTCGCCATACCCTTGCGATTGAAATGGGACTTATGCATGTTAGGAACTGTGGACACAACATCACGTCATCTATAAGGATCCTAGACTTTGAATAATGTCCTTTTTAGGAGACCATCACCTATCCCATTTGCCACTTTCGGATTAAAAACAGTCCTACCAGTTACATGTAAGGTGCAGCGTGTTTTTGCCCCACGCACCATTAAGGAAACCAGTCACAATACATGGAATCACAGTACTAGCATACATGCGATTATTCCTGTGTGCTTTTGGAACGGTACTCACTTATTTTTCATATATATCGACTCTTTTGGATAGTACCTATCTATGTTTCAGGAGTTACATGGATTTCTTTGCCTTTTGTCTTACATAGGATGAAAAAGACAGTTTTTTTTGGAACTCACCTACAGTTTTGTTTTGGGAACGTGCCCGCACCAGTTGGGGAAAGTGCATGGCGGGGTGGGAGGTGGGGGGGATGTTAATGTGGTTAAATTTTAAACTGCAGATTGCAATTTGGAAGCAAGGTTTAAACCAATATATATTCTTGAACAGGTTTGTTTGTATTACATTCACCTTAAATTTGGTAGCATTGTCTATAATTCAGATGGTTACACATAAAGGGTTATCGGTAAAGTATACAATGGATATCTCTGGGATATATTTTCTCTTAACTGATCTAATATGGTGACTTTGAAATTTCTTACTTGGAACGTGAGAGGTCTGCGTGAGCCAATTAAACGCTCCGCAGCCTTCATGTTCCTTAAGAAACAGAGGGCTGATATGACACTGGTGGAAACACATGTGGAGGGAAGATTACAGATGGCCCTTTGTCGCCCCTGGATAGGATGGGCATTCTATACTCTCTATACTCATTGCAAAATCAGTACAATTTGAGCTTGGAGAGATAAGCACTGACCCACAAGGCAGATATGTATTTCTATCATCCAAACTGTTTGGAGAACCCTTTCTTCTCATGGCCTTTTATGTTCCACCCCCGTTCTCCATCAATATAATCCTCGAGGGACTCACATTTATGGCCAGATACCCTACAGTACAAGTAGTCTGGATGGGGGACTTCAACACCACAATGAATGATACCCTAGACAGACTTAGGCCACCAACAATAAATGCAGGGAAGAATGGAGATACCAAGTTTTATAAACTTATTTCATCCATTCACTTAATTGACACCTGGAGAAACAGATTCCCATGTACACATGCTTTTCTTCCACTCACAATTCAATGTCACACATTGATTTTATTCTTATATCTCCACAACTTCTACCCAGATTATTAAAAATGTCCTTTGGACCTAGACTGTTGTCAGACCATAGCCCATATACGATAACAATTAATATACCCCTTAATAGACGAACACGAACCTGGCACTTGAAACCATTTTGGTTATCTCTGCTACCAGAGGATGCTACCCTAGGGACAGAATGGAACCAGTTCTTTCCAGAGGTGGGGGACTCGAGTCACATGACTTGACTCGAGTCAGACTCGAGTCACCTGTTTGAGGACTTGCGACTTGCTTGACAAACTTAAATAAATGACTCGACTTGACTTTGACTTGTCACTAATGACTTGCGACTTGACTTTGACTTGGGCTATTTGACTTGCAATGACTTGCAATGACTTGGCACCACCAGTTCTGTGTCTTGGCCTAGGCAAAAGCCGCCCCCCCCCCACAAAAGAAAGCTCCCCCGAGTCCCGGCTTCGGGGTAGATCAGTATTTTGACTTAATTTGTGACTTGACCAAAATAAATGACTTGACTTGACTTGCTTGACTTCGAGCAGGGACTCGACTTGACTTGCTTGCTTTTTGCCACAGTAACTTGGGACTTGCTTGTGACTTGAAGGTTAAGACTTGAGACTTGCTTGTGACTTGCACATGTGTGACTTACTCCCATCACTGGTTCTTTCTGGACGATGACCTTTCTACCTCTGCGCCGGCAATATGGGACACGTTCAAACTCCACGCCCGTATGACCCTAACTTCACATATTAATAGGAGTGGTATCTCAGCTGCAATATGAAAAAGCCAAACAGAAATTGTTTTTTACTAGAAAAAGGTGGTTCGAGCATGGGGAAAAGGCTGGTAAACTTCTTGCGTACCTGGTTCACAGTGAGGACAAGCCCCCTATCGTTATATCCCTACATGAGCAGGGTGGACAACCAATTATGGATCCACCAGCTATAGCCTCCAAATTTCGAGACTTTTTTAAAGGTTTATACTCATCAACAGTCTCGGAGGATACGGCACCCATGGATCACTTCTTTGATAACATCTCACTTCCCCAACTCTCGGAGTGCCAAGTGGAACTCTTTGAGGCACTCCTCAAAGTAGAGGAAATAGCCACTGCTATCGCGGAATTTGCCAGGTCTAAATCCCCAGGCTCGGACGGCCTACCTATAGAATTTTCCTCACATTTTTCTGAGACACTTATACCTAAACTACTAGCCCTCTACAATGATATGTTTAAAAACCTAACAATACCATCATGAGTGAGAGGCCACAATTGTCCTTATACCCAAGCCAGGTAAAGATCCAGGATACCCAGAGTCATATCGTCCCATCTCTCTACTACAGGTAGACGTTAAAATATTGGCCAAAGTACTATACAAATGCTTAAATCAAGTAATACTTTCCCTAATACACACAGACCAGGCAGGGTTTATGCTGGACCGTAATACCTCCTTCAATCTCAGGAAACTATTTATTAATCTTCAGACCATACATGACAATGTGGGTACAAGGGTAATAGTAACACTGGATACAGCCAAGGCATTTGATTCGGTAGAGTGGAGATACCTGTGGAGGTGCATGAAGGGATACGGCTTTGGGCCCAAATTTATCAGATGGGTTCAGCTGTTGTATCAGCATCCTAAGGCTAGAGTGGTGGCGAATGGGTGCCTTCTCAGGAGTTTGACCTCTGTAGAGGCACGGGACAGGGTTGCCTACTTTCTCCATTGTTGTACGCTCTAGCTTCGGAACCCCTCACCGTATCCATTCGTGCCGACCCAGAGATCAAAGGATTAACGCTTGGACCCCTGACAGAAAAAATCAGTCTTTATGCGGACGATACTCTCCTCTACCTTGCAGATTCTGGACCCTCTTTGCAAAATGCTCTTCAAACGATCAAACAATTTGGGATCTTTTCTGGCCTAAAGATTAATTGGGGAAAATTTCAGGTATTACCAGTTGATAGTTTTCTGCCCCCAGAATCCCTAACCCATTTACCACTTAAGATAGTAGATATAATAAAATACCTTGGTGTATATATATATATCTAAAACCACAGCTGATTATATTGCTTTGAATATTGAACCACTGTACTCACGAATTAAATCGAAAATCCAAACCTGGACCCGTTTACCTCTCAGGGTATGAGGTCGTATCAATCTGATAAAGATGGTATTACTGCCTAAAGTATTATATGTTCTCTGGCACACACCAGTCTACTTACCCCTGAAGTACTTTAAATCCCTCAAAGCTCTACTTAAATCATTCGTATGGGGGAAAACCAGACACAAACTCTCATGGCAAACACTTAAAAACCCTACTGACATGGGTGGCTCGGCACTACCAGATTTTAACCACTACTATATTGCGTCACAATTGTCCCAACTTTTTCACATTGATAAGGCAGATAGAGAACGCTTCCTTGCCCTTCTATGCCCTCGATGGGCTCAACACACTGGGGACCCGATAAATGCGATATCAGTAGGCACAGGGAACACACAGGCAACAGAATATAGACAATCCTTACTCTATCACTCTAGACCAATTTGGGACCTGGCTTCTGCTAAGCTAGGAATATCTCCACACAATGACTACACCCCACTCTGGCATAATAACAGGCTGCAAGAATTCCATCAAAATTCAGAACTCAGAGCTACGGGCTACAAGGGGTATATACTATCTGCATCACCTGATCGCAGATGGAAACCTGAAGACATTTGATACACTTAAAGGGGAGTTCGCAGTTCCAAATCGTATGTTCTTCCGCTTCCTCCAGGTCAGGCATGCGACTCAGACACAGTTCCAAAACTCCCTTCCACAACCCACCCCACAATCCTATTATAGCAATAATCAAAAGCACAGATCCAAAAAAGCTTATATCTTGCTTCTACAATATGCTTTTCATTCCTTTATCTGCAAAAATGGCATACGCACTAAAACCACGATGGGAGACAGAGGTTGGGAAACTGGAAGATGAGGAATGGGGGGAAGCACTAGAAACATGTAAGTTGGTATCACCTAAGCTCTCAGATAGGCTTTCACAAATTTATATACTTCACCGAGCATACCTTACCCCTGTTAGGGTCGCCAGATACAAACAGAACCAGCCCACTTTATGCCCAATGTGTGGCACTGAAACCGGTTAATTTTTTCACCTTATATGGTCTTGTCCCAAAATACAAGAATATTGGAAACAAATAGTCACCTTCCTTCATGATGTCATGGGGTCTCCACTAACCCTTGACCCGATGTAATGGTTATGCAATAGAGTTTGTCGATCAGCCTACCTGTCTCCATGTGTTCATCTCTAGAGACCAGCTGCCCCTCACCTGACTGCTTTTGTAACCTCTCCTCTAAGCATGGCCCCACCCCAGGCCCTATCAGGGAACCCTATATTAACCTGTGCGCTGCAAGCCAGCAGTGCTGATCAACCATTGTGTGTTAGCCTCCATGTGTGCTTGGTGTGTTTCCTACGTCTGATTCCTGTTACCGACTTTGGCCTGTTCTTAACTATTCCTGTCTGCTCGTGACCCTGACCTTTGGCGTGTCCCCGACCATCCCTGTTTGCCTGTGACCCTGAACCTTGGCGTGTACTCTGTTGTCCTTATCTGCTTGTGGCCCTGACCTTGGCTTGTCCCTTACTTCCTTATTGTTCCAGCCTGCTGCCTCCTTCCTCTTCTCCTGTAGTCTACTGTGAGCGTGAGCTGTGAGACCCTGGGGGCCGCGACCTGGAGCCAGACTGCAGCGCAGTCCATCCTTACCATTAAAGGCTCTGGTGAACACCTGCTGGCTCTTAGACTCCGCACCCTGGGGAATCTATGCTCTAGCTCCCAGTGGGATCTGTGTCAGTGATCCAGTAGACCTGCTTCCTGAACCTCCCAGTGGTCTATCCGCAGCAGTCAGTCCTAGGGTCCACTACCTAGCAGTGCAGTTCTGACTCCTACAGAGTGCATCTGTCACCTAGCCTCAAGGTGACCTGACACCCGAAACAATGCCTGTTAGGGATATTTCCAAATGTATTGGATAAATTTACTCAAATATTCCTTCAAGAAACTCTCAGCTAGAAAAATTATTGCTAGGAAATGGAAGAGACCTGAACCCCCTAATATAGTAGATTGGAAAAGAGACATAAATACGACCCTTCCATATAAAAAATTCCTCTATATTCATAGAGGGTCTCCAACTAAACATAGTAAAATATGGGATCAATGGCTACAGGAATACGCAACCTGCACATAACTGTTTTACAATTGCAATAATATCTATAGGTAATTTGAAATTGTGCTGATAACAATCAAATTTAATCTAAATTCACACCTTCACATAAGTGCCTACTGAATATATGACACTTCTACAAATGTAATGTAACTTTACTGCAAGTAATACCATATTAATGTTTGCAAATATGTGTATGAATACTTGTATACATGTTACGTTTGACTTTGCCAAATAAAACTTTTTGAAAGTAAAAAGGTGTGGTAGGGCACTTTTCTTGTATCTACTAATCGGTATCCTGGGGACATGCAGGAGAAAGTAGGCCGGAGACAGAGGGATATCTAGATCTAGAATTTCTCTTATTAGAGATTTAATATCTGTCCAATATGGCCTGATCAGAGGACACTCCCACCAAATGTGAAGGAGCGTACCTCTATGTCCACATTCCCTCCAGCATTGATCCGACACCGAGGGGTAGATACGAGCTAGATCAGCCGGCATTCTGTACCAGCGTGATAAAAGCTTGTAATTTGTTTCTTGGGTTTTGGATTCCATGGAGCTCGAGTGAGTGAGCTGGTAGAGGTGTGTTAATTGGGATGTGGAAAAGTCCAGTTGCAAATCCCTCTCCCATGCCCATATGTATGTTTGGTCTAAGGTTGTCAGTGACAGTACTTAATAAGCGATACATTTCAGAGATCATGTGTGGGATCGAATCCTCTTCACCAAAAAATTGTTCGAAGGGAGTGAAAGTGGAGATGTCTCTTATAGAGTGCCCATGGGCTGCGAAGAAGTGATGGAGCTGCCTATATCTCCAGAAATTCATTTTGAAGCCCCCATGTCTAGTCTGCAGGGATTCAAAACTCATCAGCTTACTGTTGCTCATTAGTTTTCCGCAACTGGTGTTGCCATCTTCCACCCAAGGGGCGAAAAAAGCCATCTGCTCACCTGGCGGAAACCACAAGAACCCCCCTAACGGAGCCAGTGGGGACATGGGAGGAGATAAACCCAAAACTGAATTCATCCTGTCCCAAGTGGAAAGAGTGTGCATCGTCAGTGGGGAGGTAGCATCTGACAGCCCTCTATATTCACGGGGCAGCCATGGTGCATTGGCTAAATTCCTTCCAGCTAGCCATTTTTCGAGGGAGACCCATAGGTTGGACTGGGTGTGGAAACGCCAGTTGAGGATCCTCTGGAGAGCGATGGCCCTATGGTATTTTAAAATATCTGGGATCCCCAGGCCCCCTGTCATTTTTGAGTGTTTTAGTGTCTTCATGGCTATTCTAGGTTTCTGTGCATTCCACACAAATCCAGTTAATATGTTATTAATCTGGGAGAAGAAGTTTCTAGGCAGGGGAATTGGTATCATTTGTAGAAAAAAAAGTATGCGGGGTAGAATATTCATTTTAATTATGTTAATGAGGCCTATCCAAGTAAAAGCTTTCCTGGTCCAGAGGGAGAGATCTTTTTTAATTGTGGTAAGTAAGGGGGTGAAGTTTGAGGCGTAGAGGGTATCAAAACGATCTGTTAATTGAATACCTAAGTATCGAATGGAGGACTTGGCCCAGGTGAAAGGAAAGGAGGCTTGAAGGCTATTTGTCAGAGATGGGTTCAAGTGGACAGGTAAAATTTCCGACTTAGAAAAATTAATTTTGAAATTAGAAAGCGACCCGAATATTTTTAGTTCCCTCATCAGGACTGGCAGCAAGATCAGGGGTTCAGAGAGATGGAACAGCACGTCGTCTGCATATGCCGACAGTTTGTGCTCAGTGTGTCCAACCCGTAAGCCCCTTATGCCGCATTCGCTCTTACAGTACATAGCAACGGCTCAAGAACCAGAGCGAAGAGGAGGGGGGAGAGGGGGCACCTCTGTCTCGTGCCATTCCGAATCGGGAACTGAGAGGAGAGCACTCCGTTCACTTTAACCTGTGCACAGGGAGTGGAGTAAAGAGCCAGAATAGAGGTCAGCATGCGTATTTTCAGCCCTAGAGCCTCCAATACTGCTTTAAGGTACGACCAATCGACCCGGTCGAAAGCCTTTTCGGCATCAGTGGAAAGGATTATGTAAGGTTTAGGGTCAGGACCAGTGCGGGCCCAGTGAATGAGTTGGATGGCTCTAATGGAATTGTCCCTTGTCTCCCTCCCAGTAATAAACCCCGTATGGTCCGGGTGAATTATATGGGGCATAAGACTCCCAAGCCTATTCGCCAAGACCTTTGCCATGATTTTAACATCAACGTTAAGGAGGGATATGGGACGGTAGCTTTTGGGAATCATTGGATCTTTACCCTCTTTTGGCAACACCGTAATCCTCTTCCCCTTGGGCAGGGATTTCACTATTGATTCAATCTCCCCAGAGGAAATCGGAAGTTCAAGGTTGGTACATTGATCTACACTGAAAGGTTGGACGCCAGCTGAGGCAATTTTGGAGGACTGGACCGAAATGTCACCAGATGGAGAGCTGAGTTCTTGTATGCAAGTCTGAGCATGCTTCTTGCGGATGGCCCTTGCAAGCATACGGCCGCACTTATTGCCATGCTCATAATATTTGTGCTACAAGTGTCTGGCTTGTTTGCAAGTCCGCTGATCTAGCAAACGCAGAAACAAGTCCCTCAAGTCAGTCAGCCTCCGCAGTGCCTCAGGGCCCCCATTTTGTTTATTTTTAAGTTCTGCGGATTGCAGAGCGGCCAGCACCCTGTCAAAAACTGCCCGAAGCATCTTTTTAAGTTTAGCACCCAGGGATATTAACTCTCCTCTGACTACTGCCTTATGGCCCTCCAACACTATGCCCGCGCTGAGGTCTTCCGTGACATTTTCTTTGAAATAATTTGTGATGGCCTCAGACACTTTGGCAACCGCCACTGTATCGTCCAACAGGTTGTCATTCAGCCTCCATGTCCAAGCTCTGCGGGAGCTGGAAGGGAGCATGAGGGTCACCCCCACTGGCGCGTGATCAGACAATGTAATATTCCCAATGTACGCGGACTGCAGGAGCTCCAGCGCGGGGCGGTCCACATATATATGATCCATGCGAGTATATACATCGTGGACCGCTGAGTGATAGCTGAAGTCTCTCTCCACAAGGTGGAGGATCCTTCAACTATCGAGTAGCATGTGAGATTGAAAGGACTTTTGGAAATGCTTAAGAAAGGCGTGAGAGTATGAATGGCTAGTGCTAGAGGTGTCCATTAAAGGGTCCGGGCTAACATTAAAATCCCCCCCAAGGATGACAAATCCTTCCTTGAATTCTGTTAACAGTTCGAGGGTATTGTCTATGAAAGTAAGTTGGTTAGAGTTAGGCACATAGATCGAGGCGAATGTTTACTTTCGCCCCGCTATGATACCTTTCAGGAAAATGTAGTGGCCTAGTGGATCTATTTTGCTACCAGAAAGCTGAAAAGGGCAGGTCCTGTGAATGACTATCGTAATGCCTTTAGATTTAGAGGTAGGGGAGGTACTGTGGAACCATTGATTAAATAAGTGGGTAGGTAATCTAGGCAAGGAGTGGTGGGTAAAATGGGTTTCCTGTAGGAAGACCACTTGGGCTTTAAATTTCTTGAGTTCCCACCACAATTTATTTATTTTCCCAGGGGAGCATACGCCTCGTATGTTATAAGATATTACCTTAAGAGTAGACATGAGGGATCAGATGGCAGGAAGGTTATCAAATGGTCCAACTCGCCCGGTGCAGAATCTGAAGCTGTGAAGTGCTCCTGGGAAAGAAGGGCAAGGAAGAAAAAAAAGGGGGGAGGAAGAGAGAAGAGCAAGTGAAAAAAGAACATAGAAAAATAACTGTTAGAGTAAAAAAAAAAATTGTAACATAGCATTAACAGTGTCTGTAAACAAAACATCTGTATGCTAGGTGTGAGGTCCTCCCCAGTAAAAAAGGGGGGCCTCAAACCTCAACCTAATGTTCCAATTGAGGACTATACCCAACAAGGGGTGGCCTACGTGGGGGTACGTGAGCCTACACATGGGGGGGGGGACAGAAGGTCCCACCTCCGACCACCGTGTCTTATAGGGTGTTGGGAGTTGGGATGGGGGATATACTTCATAAGAAAAAGCAAAAGTTTGCTAACTCCTAGTAGAGACCAAAGTGAAAAAAAAATAAAGAAGTACTATCTATGTCCCAGGTATGGTCTGTTAAGTTCAACTGACTGGGGCCTGGAGGTAATAATGAAGCTATCTCCACAGGATCAGGGCCTAACCAGGGCAATCAGAAAGTCCAGCCCGAAATATCCCATCTCCCAGGTCAAACTTAAGAAAGGGAAGCTTAACAAAAGGCAGTTGCCGGATCTTCTCAAATCAGGAACAGTGGTCACCATATGGACACCGAGGGACCACAGCTTCAATCACGGGTAGTGGAAGGGCCCACAAGGGGGTCTTGATTTTGATGTTGTCTGTCCCTCCTGCGGTTCTTGCGTGTAGCCGTTGACCACTGAGGGGGAAGATTAATCCTTTGAGCATCAGATGGACCCCTCCAATCCGGAAAGTCCACGGGGTCTAGACCAAGGGTGGAAAGAAAATGTGGGAGGTCATCTTTGTTGCGTAGTGTGACTTGCTTTCCATCCTTAGTCACCTGCAGGAAAAAGGGAAAGCCCCAGTGGTTCGGTAAATCAGCTTCCTGGATCGCCATCAGGAGGGGGCGGAGAGCTCTGCGCTGCATGAGGGTGCGCCTGGAAATGTCTTGATAAAAAAATAAACGTGCACCATCAAAATCATAGAAGGGCTTGCCACGCATTTTTTGCATAATGCGATCCTTTAGGGTGAATTTGTGGAGTTTACAAATTATGTCTCTGGGGTTATCCACGTCTTGTGATGGAGGTCTTAATGCCCTATGTGCCCGATCAATTTCTATGGGGACTGAAGCTGATAGGC
The DNA here is from genome assembly GCF_042186555.1 of Aquarana catesbeiana. Taxonomy (NCBI): domain Eukaryota; kingdom Metazoa; phylum Chordata; class Amphibia; order Anura; family Ranidae; genus Aquarana; species Aquarana catesbeiana. The sequence continues at coordinate 279,145,100 of NC_133324.1, forward strand.
CCAATATGTCCCTAAATATATCTGTCAGCGTGGGGATGATATCCCTTGAGGCTGTGGCTTCCGGCAGTCCCCGAATCCTGATATTAGCCCTCCTACTGCGATTTTCAGCATCATCGAGTTGGCACAGCAGGGTTTCAATCTGCTGCTCCTGTCTTTGACACCTAGATTGCAGCAGAGCAACAGTGGGGAGAACCTCATCCAGCCTCTCTTCTATGGATTCCACCCTGTTACCCAAATGGGAAGTGTCAGCTTTTAATTGGGCGATGTCCTCTGTAAAAGCCTTCTCCACCCTGCATGTAAAGCATTCAAGATCCTCTTTAGTGAGTAGGGACATGATATGGCACCTGATGTCTTCATCACTGAGGTAGTCAGAAACCTCAGAGAGGCCATCTAAGGAAGCAGGGGAGGCACAGGGAGCCGAATCACTCACCGACCCTGGGGATGGAACCGGAGATGCTGGGGGAGCCGTCCCTTTCGACCCTCGGATCGCAGCTGCTGCTGGCTGGGATGATTTTGTAGCTTTCTGGGCCTTCCCGGTCAGTGCCATTGTGGAGGCTTCACGGCCTGGTCCCCGGGTCCCAGAAAAGTATGAATCCAGCTGTCCCTGCCGCGATCCATCGGTCTTTGCCGGTTTGGAGGACTGCTGCGGCCGATGTGACATGGGGGGAGACTATAAAAGTGAGTGTCCCCCGTTTTAAAGCTGATTCTGTGCGGCGGTGGAGTGGAGCTGAGGCGATGCACGTCCTCACTCCTCCATATCCAGGACACGCCCCCCCTTAGCCATGTTTTAACCACACTGTTGTTCCTGATCTTTAAGGACATATTACTGACTAGAATGGTATCAGCTGATTGGCGAAAAGCTAATGTGGTACCAATATTAAGAAAGGGGCGAGCTATATACCTGGAAACTACAGACCAGTCAGCCTAACATCAATAGTATGTAAACTATTGGAGGGGATGATAAGGGACCATATCCAAGAATTTGCTGATGAAAATAGTATCAGCAGTAACCAGGATGGATTTATGAAAGCTCGTTCTTGCTAGACCAACCTGTTAACGTTCTATGAGGAGGTGGGCTGTAATCTGGATAGAGGAAGGCCTGTGGACATGGTGTGTCTGGCTTTCACCAAAGCATTTGATACAGTACACCATAAACATTTGGCATTGACAACATGTAGAAAATTGTGATAGGAAATTGGTTACAAGAGCGTGTCCAAAGGGTACTGATAAATAGCATATATTCTGAATGATCTAGAGTGGTAAGTGGGGTATCCCAAAGCTCTGTCCTGAAGCTATTCTTTTTAACTTTGTTCATAAATGATATTGAGGTAGGTAAAAATTGTTAAATTTTCAGTGTTTGCTGAGGATACAAAGCTTAGCAGGGTAATAACTTCACGATGGGATATAGAAACTTTACAAGAAGTCCTTGATAAAATAAAGGGGTGGGAAAATATATGCCAATTGAGGTTTAATATTGAAACGTGTAATGCACTTGAGGGTTGAAAATACAAATGCAGTTTACTCACTAGGGGGATAACCTCTGGTGGAATCGAGGATAGAAAAGGATCTGTGGTCCAAGTAGATCACAGGCTCAACAATAGCATGCAATGCCAAGCTTCAGCAAGCAAAGCTAGCAGACTGTTAGCATGCATTAAATAGGGTGTTTACTCAAGAGATAAGACTGTAACTCTACCACTTTGCAAAACTCTGGTTCGGCCACATCTTGAGTATGCTGTTCAGTTCTGGTCACCAGTCCTCAAGAAAGATATGCTGGAGCTGGAGGGAGTCCAGAGAAGGCCAACAAAGCTTATAACTGGTCGAAGGACCTCAGGTATGAGAAACGACTACAAACATTAAACTTATTTTCCCTGAAGAACAGACGATGAGGAGGAGATATGATCGCATTACACAAATAATTAATGATGAGTGTACCATAGGGAGAAAACTATTCAGTCTTAAGTCTCTTTAAAATACATGCAGCCACTCAATGAAGTTGGAAAAGAAGCAGTTTAACCTTAAACTCCATAAGCAGTTCTTTACTGTTTGAGGATGTGAAACTTTCTTCCAAAGTTAGTGGTGTCAGTGGGAAGTGTCAATAATTGAAAAAAACTTTTAGATCGGCATCTTAGCGAACTCAATATACAGGGATATGGGAAATGGTAGTGATATGAAGAGAACAAAATATTACAGCGCACACATACAAAAATTACATTTAACTCCTGCAAGACTATTTAAAACACCTGAACATTTTCAAAAAATATGGGGATTTGGTCACACCATATGTCTATACGGTGCTTAACCACTTAAGGACTGAGCCTCTTTCTGAGATTTGTTGTTTACAAGTTAAAAACAGTTTTTTTTGTTGGAAAACTACTTAGAACCCCCAAACATTATACATTTTTTTTCTAACACCCTAGAGAATAAAATGGCAGTCGTTGCAATACTTTCTGTCACACTGTATTTGCGCAGAGGTCTTATAAGCGCACTTTTTTTGGAAAAAATACACTTTTTCAATTAAAAAATAAGACAACAGTAAAGTTAGCCCAATTTTTTTTTATATTGTGAAAGATAATGTTACGCCGAGTAAATTGATACCATGTCATGCTTCAAAACTGCGCCCGCTCGTGGAATGGCGACAAACTTTTACCCTTAAAAATCTCCATGGACAACGTTTAAAAAATTCTACAGGTTGCATATTTAAGTTAAAGAGGAGTTCTAGGGCTAGAATTATTGCTCTTTCTCTACCGATCATGGCGATACCTCACATTTGTGGTTTGAACACCGTTTTCATATGCGGGCGCTGCTCATGTATGCGTTCGGTTCTGCACGCAAGTTCGTCGGGACAGGGCACGTTTAAAAATTATTTTTTTTATTCTTATTTATTTTACCTTTTATTTTTTTATTTTTACACTGTTTTTTAAAGCAAAAAATTGTGTCACTTTTATTCCTATTACAAGGAATGTAAACATCCCTTGGAATAGAAAAAAAAGCATGACAGGTCCTCTTAAATATGAGATCTGGGGTCAAAAAGACCTCAGATCTCATATTTACAGTAAAATGCAAAAAAAAAAAATTGTCATCTAAAAAAATGAAAAAAAAAATGGCCTTTTAAGAGCTATGGGCGGAAGTGACGTTTTGACGTTGCTTCCCCCCTGCAATGATATGGAGATGGGTGGGGGCCATCTTCCACTCACTCATCTCCATGTCAGGCCACAGGAAGAATCTGATTGCTTCCACCGCTGCCAACAGCTTCGGTAAGCGGCGGAGGGCACCGAAACGTGGCGGGAGGGGGGGCCCTCTCCCACCACCGATAAAAGTGATCTCACAGTGAATCCGCCGCAGAGACCACTTTTATCTTAAACCAGACCGCTCACTGAAGAAGAGGATACTGGGGTTATGGCAGCTAACTGCTGCCATAACAACAGTATTCCTCTTCAAACAGCCGACGTATAACGACGGTGGGCCGTCCGGAAGTGGTTAAGCCCACTTACTGCGTCAAAGTACACTATTATCAGTGGGTCCAACGCTATTCATAGAATGAAACATCCTGCTTCTCTGAACCATGGTAGAAATACACTCCCCTATATGGGAGAAATAAAGGACTCCTACTATATCACAGGTGGACACTAATAAGAGGTAATCGGGGGGGGGGGGGATGGGGTGCTCCATCCCAGGGATAGTGATATGAACACATACATACAAACACATACACTGAACTGGATGGACTGGTGTCTTTATTCAACCTTACTAACTATGTACGTAACTATGTTATCAGCCCTGTCATGTTAAAGTGATATTAAAGTCTTGTTGACTTGTTGATTTTTTTTGTTTAAAAATAACAAACATGTTATAATTACCTGCTCTGTGCAGTGGTTTTGCACAGAGCAGCCAAGATCCTCCTTTTATCAGGTCCCTCGCCGGCGGTCCTGGCCCCTCCCTTCTGCCGAGTGCCCCCACAGCAAGCAGCTTGCTAAGGGGGCAGCCGAGCCGGGCTGCCGCTCTGTGTGTCCATTCAGACATGGAGCAGCAGCTCGGTCCTACCCCCCCCTCTCTCCTCATTGGCTTAATTACTTTGAGTGACAGCAGCGGGGGCCAAGGCTCTCTTGCAACATCACTGGATCAAGATGGGGCTCAGGTAAGTATTAGGGTGTGCTGGGGGCTGCTGCAAGTGGGTTTTTTATCTTAATGCATACAGTGCATTAAGATAAAAAAAACTTCTGCCTTTAGAACCACTTTAACCTCTGTACTTCCTACTTTGTTATGAATATGATGAGAAGGAGAGGTGTTCTTTAATCCTAACCAAGTTTTGACAACTCTGAGCCTCCATAGATACAGAACAGTTTAAGAGTGTTGTTACCCTAGGACAGGTGTGTATCACTGACAGGATCACCAAGTAAATAAAAGGATAAAAAGCTTAAAAAAATACAATGCAGCCACCACAACAAAGGACTAGTAAGCTGCAATATTTTACATTTTTTGTTCTTGGGTTTAGTTACACTTTAACATTATATACTTTTGGCACTGTGGCCTGAAATGCAATATATAATAAATGACTAGTTTTCAACCCAGTTTAAATACATTGCATAACAAAAAAAAATTGTTGGTGTTTAACCACTTCAGCTCTGGGAGGTTTTACCCCCTTAATGACCAGGCCATTTTTTGTGATACGGCACTGCGTTACTTTAACTGACAATTGTGCGGTTGTGTGATGCTGTACCCCAAAAAAATGTATGTCCTTTTTCCCCCCACAAATAGAGCATTCTTTTGGTGGTATTTGATCACCTCTGCAGTTTTTAATTTTTCCGCTATGAACAAAAAAAGAGTGACAATTTTGAAAAAACCAAAACAATATTTTTTACTTTCTGCTATAAAACATATCCAATTAAAAAAAATTAAAAATCTAATTTCTTTATCAGTTTAGGCCAATATGTATTCTGCTACATTTTTTTGGTAAAAAAAATCTCAATAAGCACATATTGATAGGTTTGCGCAAATGTTATCGCCTCTACAAACTATGGGATATTTTTATCGCATTTTTATTTATTTTTGCTAGTAATGGGGGCGATTTTTTGCGGGACTGCGACAAATCGGACACCTAACTGACACTTTTGACACTTGTTTGAGAACCATTGACTTTATTACAGTGATCAATGCTAAAAAAATGCAGTTACTCTACTAATGACACTGGCAGGGAAGGGGTTAACATCAGGGGCGATCAAAGGGTTAAGTGTGTCCCTAGGGAGTGCTTGCTAACTGTGTGGGGGATTGTCTGACTGGATGAAGACAGAGATTTATGTTCCTGCTTAGCATCTCCATCTTCTTCCCTGTCAGAACGGCGATCTGCCTCGCTCGGGAATTATTGTGGGTGACTCGCTGATTGGCTCTCCCTCTGTCCAATTAGCGCACGCACCCCCAACCCCCCCGTGTCTATTGCACAAAATGACGTACGTTGTTTCGCGCAATAGAGCATACCTGCCGCAGTAAATCTGTGGTATGCGGTCAGCGAGTAGTTAAATAATATCTATTTTTTGTAAACTTACAGAACTTAGTGAACTATGGTACCAACTGAATATTTATAGCGACTAAAGCCAGGTTCTGTCATTTACAATAAAAATGAAAGGTCTCATTCTGGTTATGAATGTATATTCCACCCATTGTGTTTTTATTCCTCTCAAAATCCTCAAATCCTCTATTGTTCTTTTGACTTTATTGTGATTTACAAAAAAAGAGAATGGTGTCTTTTGTGGAATTTTCCAAAGCCCTGTGTATGCAAGTCCAGAGGCTTTCTCCATGTCTATGATGTTCCTAACCCTGTCATTACAATCAGCAGCTGCATATTCAGACAGAAATGACAGTCCATTCAATGTACACCTTGGTTCATGTATGTATAGAACAGACCTATTATATTACTTCTTTGTCAAACAAAAACTACACAAACACATTAAAGGATATTTTAACTGTTCGGTTTAACCATATGTTTGGGTGTAAAACACACTGAGACAGAGTATTATATCATATCCTTGTTCCACATTTCTAACATGTTATGAATTTTTAAAATGTTTATCCTTCCTTGCAAATTTTTTTATTAAATTTTTTTTTATTATTTTAATTAAAATATTAAAAACATATATTCCTTGGTCATATACCAAAAGTAATGGGACAATTGGCTGCTCAGCTGTTCCATTGTCAGGTGTGTGTTATTCCCTCATTATCTCATTTACAAGGAGCAGATAAAAGGTCCAGAGTTCATTTCAAGTGTGCTATTTGCATTTGGAATCTGTTGCTGTCAACTCTCAATATGAGATCCAAAGAGCTGTCACTATCAGTGAAGCAAGCCATCATTAGGCTGAAAAAACAAAACAAACCCATCAGAGAGATAGCAAAAACATTAGGTGTGGCCAAATCAACTGTTTGGAACATCCTTAAAAAGAAACAACGCACCAGTGAGCTCAGCAACACCAAAAGACCCAGAAGAAACCACGGAAAACAACTGTGGTGGATGACCGAGGAATTCTTTCCTGGTGAAGAAAACACCCTTCACAACAGTTGGCCAGATCAAGAACACTCTCAAGTAGGTAGGTGTATGTGTGTCAAAGTCAACAATCAAGAGAAGACTTCACCAGAGTGAATACAGAGGGTTCACCACAAGATGTAAACCATTGGCGAGCCTCAAAAACAGGAAGGCCAGATTGGAGTTTGCCAAACAACATCTAAAAAAACCTTCACAGTTCTGAAACAACATCCTATGGATAAATGAGACCAAGATCAACTTGTACCAGAGTGATGGGAAGAGAAGAGTATGGAGAAGGAAAGGTACTGCTTATGATCCAAAGCATACCACCTCATCAGTGAAGCATGGTGGTGGTAGTGTCATGGTGTGGGCATGTATGGCTGCCAATGGAACTGGTTCTCTTGTATTCATTGATGATGTGACTGCTGACAAAAGCAGCAGGATGAATTCTGAAGTGTTTCGGGCAATATTATCTGCTCATATTCAGCAAAATGCTTCAGAACTCGTTGGACGGCGCTTCACAGTGCAGATGGGCAGTGACCCGAAGCATACTGCGAAAGCATCCAAAGAGCTTTTTAAGGGAAAGAAGTGGAATGTTATGCAATGGCCAAGTCAATCACCTGACCTGAATCCGATTGAGCATGCATTTCACTTGCTGAAGACAAAACTGAAGGGAAAATGCCCCAAGAACAAGCAGGAACTGAAGACAGTTGAAGTAGAGGCCTGGCAGAGCATCACCAGGGATGAAACCCAGCGTCTGGTGATGTCTATGCGTTCCAGACTTCAGGCTGTAATTGACTGCAAAGGATTTGCAACCAAGTATTCAAAAGTGAAAGTTTGATGGATGATTGTTAACCACTTCAGCCCCGGAAGGATTTACCCCCTTCCTGACCAGAGCACTTTTTACAATTTGGCACTGCGTCGCTTTAACTGCTAATTGCGCGGTCATGCAATGTTGTACCCAAACGAAATTTGCGTCCTTTTCTTCCCACAAATAGAGCTTTCTTTTGATGGCATTTGATCACCTCTGCCATTTTTTAATTTTTTGCGCTATAAACGGAAAAAGACCGCAAATTTTGAAAAAAATTATATTTTCTAATTTTTGTTATAAAAAAATCCAATAAACTTAATTTTAGTCATACATTTAGGCCAAAATGTATTCCGACACATGTCTTGGTAAAAAAAAATGTCAATAAGCGTATATTTATTGGTTTGCGCAAAAGTAGGGTACATTTTCTGGAATTTACACAGCTTTTAGTTTATGACTGCCTATGTCATTTCTTGAGGTGCTGAAATGGCAGGGCAGTACAACCCCCCCTCCCCCAAATGACCCCATTTTGGAAAGTAGACACCCCAAGGAAATTGCTGAGAGGCATGTTGAGCCCATTGAATATTTAATTTTTTTTGTCCCAAGTAATTGAATAATGACAAAAAAAATAAAAAAAAATTACAAAAAGTTTTCACTAAATGATATATTGCTCACACAGGCCATGGGTATATGTGGAATTGCACCCCAAAATACATTTAGCTGCTTCTCCTGAGTACGGGGATACCACATGTGTGGGACTTTTTGGGAGCCTAGCCGCGTACGGGGCCCCGAAACCCAAGAACGGCTTTCAGGATTCCTAAGGGCGTACATTTTTGATTTCACTCCTCACTACCTATCACAGTTTTGAAGGCCATAAAATGCCAAGATGGCACAACCCCCCCAAATGACCCCATTTTGGAAAGCAGACACCCCAAGCTATTTGCTGAGAGGCATGTTGAGTCCATGGAATATTTTATATTTTGACACAAGTTGCGGGAAAATTACAAACTTTTGTTTTTTTGGGGTTTTTTTGCACAAAGTTGTCACTAAATGATATATTGCTCAAACATGCCATGGGCATATGTGGAATTACACCCCAAAATACATTCTGCTGCTTCTCCTGAGTACGGGGATACCACATGTGTGGGACTTTTTGGGAGCCTAGCTGCGTACAGGGCCCCGAAACCAAGCACCGCCTTCAGGATTTCTAAGGGCGTAAATTTTTGATTTCACTCCTCACTACCTATCACAGTTTTGAAGGCCATAAAATGCCCAGATGTCACAAACCCCCCCCCAAATGATCCCATTTTGGAAAGTATTTGCTTTAAAAAAATATATAATGTTTGGGGGGTCAAAGTAATTTTCTTGCAAAAAAAAATAATTTTTTCATGTAAACAAAAAGTGTCAGAAAGGGCTTTGTCTGCATAAAATGCCAGGACAGTTCAAACCCCCCCCCCCAAATGACCCCATTTTGGAAAGTAGACACCCCAAGCTATTTGCTGAGAGGCATGTCGAGTCCATGGAATATTTTATATTGTGACACAAGTTGCGGGAAAAAGACAAATTTTTTTTTTTTTTTTTTTGCACAAGGTTGTCACTAAATGATATATTGCTCAAACATGCCATGGGAATATGTGAAATTACACCCCAAAATACATTCTGTTGCTTCTCCTGAGTACAGGGATACCACATGCGTGAGGCTTTTTGGAAGACGGTGGGGGGGCATTCCCTCCCACTGCTTGTAAAAGCAGTCTAGAGGCTAATTAGTTGCTAGGATTGATTTTACATGAAAGCCGTCCGCTGGCTGAAAAGAATGATACCAAGATGATACCTAAACCTGCAGGCATCATTCTGGTATAACCACTCGAAGTCCAGCAACATACCAGTACGTTGCTGGTCCTTGTTGGGCATATATTGTAAACTTTTTTTTCTTGCAGTCTGTGGGCTGAACGAAAAAAAGATATTGATCGGTGGGTATGCCCACCATTAGAATACCTCCCTTCATCCACCCACTTCTAATGATGGGCATACATGCACCGTTTATATATGCCGAAGCAAGGGGGCATCCTCCCGCAAAAGGTAGGAGCAAATTGCCCCTCCACCCACTTCTGCCCCCACGCTTCGGCATATATGCTGAATCATCTGTCAGGCTCAGAATCGTGTAGGCCTCTTCACTAGTGTACCTTCGATTTGCCATTTTGGGCTCTAAATTTATTGGTACACTAGTAAGACTCACAGGCAAAAAAAGCTCCTGACTGTTAGCGACTGTATCAAAATGATACCAACAAAAACTGTTAGCGATCACAGGGATCAGGCCTGACTCTGCGAACGCTGCAGTTATGTGTGCTTAGTGTTTTGTAAGTGACAGTGATCGATCAAAACTGCACTTGGGTGGGCTGGGCCAGGCCGAGGGGCAAAACACAGGTGCTAGCAGGTATCTGGGCTGATCCCACTAACACTGCGTTTTTGGGAACTCTAAACTGCTGGGGACGCTAGTATAGATCTGATCGGATCAGATATTGATCCGTTCAGATACTATACCACTAAGGGAGGTGTATGCTGCGTGCGTGGGTGTTAGCAGTACTGGCTCTAACCTGACGCTGCCTGGGGCGACGCAGACCTATCTGACCCTAAAACTTAACTTATATCACCACCGGGCGATTAGGGGGTAAACCTTTATAAGGTAATAAACGGCGGGTGCCCTGAAACTATAATAAACAAACTAACTAACCAGCGTCACCCGTAACAGTTATACGGTGATCACTGGTGAAAGGGTTAACTAGGGGGCAATCAGGGGGTTAAAACCTTTATTAGGTAGTATATGGGGGTCCCTGTTGCTATAAAACGCTGACGGCGAACCTATATACTTACCTCCCTAACTAGCATCACCTGTGACACTAATACAGCGATCAGAAAAACGATTGCTTAGTGACACTGGCGACGGGGGTGATCAAGGCGTTAAAACTTTATTGGGGGGGTTAGGGGGGTACCCTAGACCTAAAGGGGGTACCCTAGACCTAAAGGGGGCTAACTCTAACTGCCCTACCACTTATAACTGTCACAAACTGACACCAATGCAGAAAAAAAAATACTGCTATTGGTGTCACTGTGACAGGGGGTAAAGGGGGGGTGATCAGGGGGGTGATGGGGGATGAAAAGTGTGCCTGCGTGTTCTATTGTAAGTGTAGTGTTGGTGCAACTCACATTGATGTCTTCTCTCCTTGGCGCCGGAACGAAAAGACCGGCTCGAGGAGAGATGACATCACTTCCTCTGCCGCTGTTTACATTACAGCAGCAGAAGAAGATTTTCATTCGTGGGGAGCAATCGCGAGGGGGTGGCCATGAATGAGTGGCCTCCCCCTCACCTCTGATTGCTCCCCTAACGAAGCCGACCGCCCAGGGCACCACCCGCGGGAGGCAGATCACGTACCAGGTACATGATTTTGCCTGCCCGTGCTATTCTGCCGCAGTATATCTGCGTTAGGCGGTCGGCAAGTGGTTAATCTGTCCCATTACTTTTGGCTTCTTAAAAAGTGGGAGGCACATATACAAACTGTTGTAATTCCTACACCGTTCACCTGATTTGGATTTAAATACCCTCAAATTAAAGCTGAAAGTCTGCAGTTAAAGCACATCTTGTTTGTTTAATTTCAAATCCATTGTGGTGGTGTATAGAGCCAAAAGGATTAGAATTGTGTCAATGTCCCAATATTTATGGACCTGACTGTATATATATATATATATATATATATATATATATATATATATATATATATATATATATACAGTATCTCACAAAAGTGAGTACACCCCTCACATTTTTGGAAATATTTTATTATATCTTTTGATGTGACAACACTGAAGAAATGACACTTTGCTACAATGTAAAGTAGTGAGTGTACAGCTTGTATAACAGTGTAAATTTGCTGTCCCCTCAAAATAACTCAACACACAGCCATTAATATCTAAACCGCTGGCAACAAAAGTGAATACACCCCTAAGTGAAAATGTCCAAATTGGGCCCAAAGAGTCAATATTTTGTGTGGTCACCATTATTTTCCAGCACTGCCTTAACCCTCTTGGGCATGGAGTTCTCCAGAGCTTCACAGGTTGCCACCGGAGTCCTCTTTCACTCCTCCATGACGACATCACGGAGCTGGTGAATGTTAGAGACCTTGCGCTCCTTCACCTTCCATTTGAGGATGCCCCACAGATGCTCAATAGAGTTTAGGTCTGAAGACATGCTTGGCCAAGTCCATCACCTTTACCCTCAGCTTCTTTAGCAAGGCAGTGGTTGTCTTGGCATTGTGTTTGGGGTCATTATCATGTTGGAATACTGCCCTGCGGCCCAGTCACCAAAGGGAGGGGATCATGCTCTGCTCAGTATGTCACAGTACATTTTGGCATTCATGGTTCCCTCAATGAACTGTAGCTCCCCAGTGCCGGCAGCACTCATGCAGCCCCAGAACATGACATTCCCAGCACCATGCTTGACTGTAGGCAAGACGCATTTGTCTTTGTACTCCTCACCTGGTTGACGCCATCTGAAGCAAATAAGTTTATCTTGGTCTCATCAGACCACAGGACATGGTTCCAGTAATCCATGTCCTTAGTCTGCTTGTCTTCTGCAAACTGTTTGTGGACTTTTTTTGTGCATCATCTTTAGAAGAGGCTTTCTTCTGGGATGACAGCCATGCAGACCAATTTGATAGTGTGCGGCGTATGGTCTGAGCACTGACAGGCCGACCCCCCCCCCCCCACCCCTTCAACCTCTGCAGCAATCTGGCAGCACTCATACGTCTATTTCCCAAAGACAACCTCTGGATATGACGCTGAGCACGTGCACTCAACTTCTTTGGTCGACCATGGCGAGGCCTGTTCTGAGTGGAACCTGTCCTGTTAAGCCGCTGTATGGTCTTGGCCACCTTTTTTTCAGAACCTCATAGAATTCTTTGCCATGAGGTGCCATGTTGAACTTCCAGTGACCAGTATGGGAGAGTGAGAGCGATCACACCAAATTCAACTCCCCATTCACACCTGAGACCTTGTAACACTAATGAGTCACATGACACCGGGAAGGGAAAATGGCTAATTGGGCCCAATTTGGATATTTCCACTTAGGGGTGTACTCACTTTTGTTGGTTTAAACATTAATGGCTGTGTGTTGAGTTATTTTGAGGGGACAGCAAATTTACACTGTTATACAAGCTGTAAACTTTCTACTTTACAATGTAGCAAAGTGTCATTTCTTCAAGGTTGTCACAAGAAAAGATATAATAAAATTTTTACAAAAATGTGAGGGGTGTACTCACTTTTGTGGGATACTGTATATTGGAAAACTATTGAGTGGATGCAAGTTCCAGATACCGGGGTCTGCACTCCGATTGTGTGTACAGTATGTAAAATTATGCACAAAGTGGCCTGTATTGCCTCCTGCAAAACATAAGTTGTTTTGCCTGCAATATAAGATTTGAGCACAAGATGGAGCCAGTGGTAAATTTACTTTTTTTTTTTGCAGAATCTAGAAACTGTTCAGCTTAAACAAAAATAACCATCATTCTTCAGTCTAAGGAAGAGAGACAGGTGCATCCTGGGAACTCAGACTCCATCTTAGAGACTGAAAGTAGTAACCAGATATTAGAGCACATATTGGACTAAAACTTGCATCCCCTTGCATCCTCTAAACGCAACATTGTTGGTGAGAATTACTTATCACCATCCACAGACTAGCTTATTCATTGTATTTCTCTACAATTCATATACTGATTATATGTATCTGTATTTGTTTTATCTCAATAGTTTCACCCCACCCTGTTTTGTGAATAAAGCTTCAAAGTGACACGCAGTCTGGCTCTTTGCAGAATAGTTGGGTTTAGCTGCATGTTCAGCTACACACACGAAAACGTGTAGCGGAGACAGAACATGGCCTGTTAACTAAGGGTTGTAGAATATATTTATTTTTACACGTATAATTCTAACAAAGCAATATTATGAACATATGCAAAACAACTGTAGCGCCCTCTAGTGTGCTACTAGTGTAAGTGTAGGTACATTTATTTCAATATGAGTCATGGTAACTGTGTGAGTCTGTAATTAGTTTGGGTTACTGCAGGTCATGCTGGATGGCTCCACAGTGCAGGCCTCTGGTAGCTCCCCCTGGATCTAGAAGTTTGGAGAAGCTTCTGGAAGTTAGTGGGTGGAGGCCAGGAGGTCCTGATCTGCATACTTGAGGGAATATGGCCAGTCCCCAGGCAGAGGGCCTAGCAGGATAGCTGGGTCAGCCCTTTAATATGGGGAGCCTGGCCAGCAAGACAGTCAGGTGAAAGTTGGAGTGTTGAGGAGGCTGTCGGTGACCTAGGAGGGGTCCCCTAGGTCTAAGGGGGGCTCTGCCTCCAGGCTAGGGCTCAGGCTAGCTTGGAAAAATCCTTTCAGTGACCGGTTTGAGAAGGAATCTTGCCAAAGAGCAGCAGGGAGCAAGGAGGACAGAGTGAGTACATCAGCACACCCAAGGATTCACAAGGGGAGAGATTGCCACATGTAGCAAGGTTTCAAAGGACAGCACTGAGCTTAACCCCTTTATCCCTTATCCTGGGAGGTCTTCAGAGCAGCCAGGTGAGCTGGAAGAAAAGCAGCCAGTAGTACCTGCAGGCAGTGGAGCTGGGAGCGGTTCTACATGAGGAGAGGAGAAACGCCTGCATGCAGTTTTGCAACATTTTGTGCTATTTTTCAGGGGGCTGAAAGCTCCTGGTCTGTTAGGGACTTTACCACTGATTCAAAAGACTGGGTGTTTCTAGCAAGGAGAACAGCCAGGGATCTTTTCTCTGTACATACTGTAGGAAGGAATTTGTACTCATTTGTTGTTCTTCAATTCAAGTTGGGCATCCCATAATCCCTATAACCTATCCAAGTTGTTTTCCCCCAATAAAAGAACAAAAACAAGCCAATGGACTTATTTCTTGTATCTGGATGCAAGTTGGAAATGCGTGTTCCCTGGCTGTGCAGGAATAGGGGGAAGCAGTAACCAGCAGTTCCTGGGGGGGGGGGTAGTGCTACACAACTATAACACAAGAGCATTGATAAGGCTGGATTAACACCTATGCAGATATGACAGTGTGCGGGGGTACTGCTACACAACTATAACACAAGAGCATTAATAAGGTTGTGCACATTTTGGGCTGCCCTACACACAATTGCACAAAAGTAGCGCAGGCACCGTTTTTTTCATCGCACTACAACACATGGCAATAAGTCAACATGCACTGCAATTTAGCACATGTGCATTGTCTGCAATGTTTGGAGTCCCATTACGAATGAATAGCACCCCAGCAAACTGCCAGAACATAGTGCATTTTCATGTGCTGCGGGAACACATGCGATATCCAATACACTTACCGCATAAGACAAAGATAGATATTGCTCAAAATGCTTTTGGGGAATCAAAGAGCAACCAGGTCTAAAGTACATATTTTGAGAAGGTATATATATTCTCTTTGTTCCTCTCAAGACCTCCTGCTCTTTAGCGCCCTTGTTACGTTCTCCCATGCTCGCCATCAGGGCTTCTCCGGAGCTTCTCCCATCCTATGGAACTCCCTACCCCAATCTGCCTGACTATCTCCTACTCTGTCTCTGAATACACTTCTCTTTTTTTCAAAAGAAACATACAGCAAATCCAAACAAAAATTACATTACACTTCAATTTGACATTGAAAAATCAGCTTCATAACCATTAGTCATACCCTTTAATAAGCAGGTAACAGTAAGTAGCCACTGTAAGGCATATCCATTGTTTCATTTCATATAGTGATGGTGATACACTGCGAACCATTGCCATTGTACTGGCAGCCATATCATCCCTGCATTTTCCCTACAATGTTACATATTTCTCAAGGAAGCATTTCTCTGGGCACCCACTGTATCTAAGGGCATCTGAGCAAACTCATCTGTACCAGTTCTCTGGGACTAATTCCTGGTGTATCAAGCCATGCGGCCCATAATCTGTCAAATTTCCCAGGATACCCCCTATGTTGATATATATATATATATATATATATATATATATATATATATATATATATACTTTTCCAGGATAAGGGTATTACGCACGTGCTGAATCCAGGATTTAACTGACGGCGGAATGGTGGACTTCCAGCTCATAAGTATTATTTTCCTAGCTTGGAATAATGCTCCGGCGAAGGCCATCCTTGTCATTTCCTCTGCGATTGCCCCCTCCAGAACACCTAGAAGGCAACATAGTGGATCAAGAGGGACTTTTGTTTGGAATACCTGGTTAAGCGTGGCCAGGACACCCTTCCAATATCTATGGAATTTGGGGCAATGCCAGAGGAGATGTATCAGGTCACCTGGCACTATTTCACATTTGCCACACGAGTCAGGTAGTTTGCCCATTTTATAGCGTTTTACTGGGGTATAGTGAGCTCTCAACAGGATATACAATTGGGATACTTTTTGCGATACGTTCAGGGGTATCCCTCTAAGAGTATGGATAGGAGCATAAGATAGCATTGGGATATTATACCCTTTGTGTCCGTTGCGTTTTGCAGTATGTGGAAAACAGGGGTGGGTGATTGTACCCATTCTACTGCGACACCTTGTGCTTTAACAGCATGCTTTAGTTATAAGCAGTAGAATAGCAGTGCGAACTTAGGTTGCAGATCTGAGAAAAATAGCAGTCTCCCATTATGAAAGACATGCCTGAGGTGAGTTATTCCCAGGGAGCGCCACCTGGGTCCCTGTTGGAGTTTGGGCAATTCCTCATATGATTTATTCCCTCAAAGTGGGCTGTATGCTGTATACCCCCTTACTTGCTGCAATTGTTTGACCTTATGCCACACCTTATGAAGGAGTGTGTAAGTGGGCATTTGTTTGTTGGGTCGTTGAAACAGCTGTGCTTCCAGGCCCTCTGGTACAGACTCTGCCCTCGTGCCAACAAGCAGGAGTTTAGCTGACAAACCAGCAGGTCTGGGAGCCATGGCTCCTATCAATTGCTGCAGATGTACAGCTAAATAGTATATCCAAAGGTTGGGGGGTGCCAGACCACCCCCCTCCTTCGGATATTGCAGCTGCTCCAATTTGATCCTGGGGGGATTGTTATGCCATAACAGTAATCTGAATAGGGAGTTGACCACTCAAAATATTTTCAGTGAAATAACCACAGGTGTGTTGTGGAGCGGGTACAGAAACTGGGGCATAAGAATAATCTTAATAAGGTTTGTTTTCCCTGCTAAGGATATTTTAAGTCGGTTCCATATATTTATTTTGTTTCTGAAACGAGTCAGTAAGGGGTATATATTTAGAGTATAATAATCAATCAGTTTGGGGGATATGTAAATTCCATAAGTATTTAAAGGAAGTCACTATAGGGATAGGGCAGGGAAGCTCTGTGCTCGACTCAGGTACCTCGTCCAAAAACATCAATGCGGATTTAGACCAATTAATGGTAAGGCCTGAATAGTGGCCAAAGTCAGCGATGAGTGACATTGCATGAGACAATGAGTTGTCCATGTCCTCCAAAAAGAGGAGCATATCATCGGCGTAGAGCATTATTTTCTCATGTAGGTCACCATAGCGAAATCCCCTGATTTGTGGACAATCCCACACCTGGGCAGTGAGAGGCTCAATGGCCAGTGCAAAGAGAAGGGGAGACAGGGGGCAGCCCTGCCTAGTCCCCCTACCCAGTGCAAAGACTGTTTGTACCTGTCACTCCTTGATCAGCTGAGGCAGGCCTAAATAAAATGTCAAAGGTAAATATACTGCGCTGTCTAGTGAGCCATTCTGCTAAAAAGTAGTGACGGTGAATAGGTCCTGCTACAGCTTAAATGTGAGATACACACAATATAATAATTTCAAAAAGGTAAGCTGCGCAGTAGGAGACTATAAAGATATGGTAACGTATGTCCACATATAATCAACGTCCATATCGGATGGAGGATATGATCACTCCCAATCAAATGATTCATTTGATTGGGAGTGATCATATCCTCCATCTGATATGGACATTGATTATATGAGGTTACCTAATTAGCTGGGTATAAAACCCTGTCTCTCTCTGAGGGCTTGGTAAGTTCATTGTCTCATTTTCTCATATTTGCCAAGTGTTCCTGTGCTCCTGTCTTCTGTTGCAGTGTTCCAGTGTTCCAAGACTGACCCCGGCTTCAGACCCTGGTTTTGTTTATCGTTATCCTGACTTCTGGAATCCCTGACTGGCTAATCCTGTCAAGCCCCCGTGCACAGATTCACAGCCCAGGTAGCTTATCTCTTTGTTACCGTGGGCTGTGTGTATTTGCAAGGGTGAGCATACATCTCTGCATCATGGACTCCAACCTAGGTAAGCCCTTACACAGGCGAGCCTGACGGGTCAGAACCAGTAGGGATATAATTTCTAGATAACCCTGCAGTGCCTCATCAGAGTAATCATCACAAGGCCTGTACAAGTCTGTGTAAAAAGATGCTAGTTCCTTTGTTATTAGCTCTGGGTCATTCACCAGCCGCCCAGTGGAACAGCGAATGGCTCCTATGGCTGGGGAAGACTATTGGGACCTAGCAATCCTAGCTAACAAGCAACCTGTTTTCTCACCTTCCTCATAGAAAGCCTGTTTAGTAAAAACGCGTTTCCGCTCTGCGGTGGAGCATCTCAACTGGTCCA
The DNA here is from genome assembly GCF_042186555.1 of Aquarana catesbeiana. NCBI lineage: Eukaryota > Metazoa > Chordata > Amphibia > Anura > Ranidae > Aquarana > Aquarana catesbeiana. Next base: position 279,163,082 of record NC_133324.1, read on the forward strand.
GGGAATCCTGGCCTGATATCCATGCCTCCCTCGCAGAGTTAGACGAATCTGTGACATAAGTGAGCTCCAGCTGCCGCACCTGATCCTCCACCCACTCCAGGAGGGCTGGCGAGGTATGTTTTTTTCTGCTATGAAAGTGCCTCTAAGGCATGCCTTAAAGGTATCCCATTTTATTGAAACATCAAGATATGATTGGTTATTATGAAAAAATCCCTCTATTTGTTTACCACCCGCTCATGAGAATAAAAAAGTTTTAGCCAAAAGGTGTTTAATTTCCATGGGGCTCTTGGCAAGGAGATAGCTGGACGGGTAAATACATGTGCCACCATTGGGGAGTGGTACTCTACCTTAAAGACCAGGTTAAGAATATGTGAAGAGTCAACACAGAGGTCAATGCAAGAAAGAGAGCCATGGGTTTTAGAGAAAGAGGGGAATTGTTTAGTCGTAGGGTATTTCAATCACCATACATCTGTCCAGCCCACCTCCGTCAGCAGGCAGCTGAAAATGGTGCCCCATCCACCTAAGGGAGGCTGGACCCTAGGTTGCTTATCCAACCTGGGATCCAGGTAGCCGTTAAAGTCTCCCATGATCATGGTGGTGGGGACTTCAGGCTTGCCAATCAGGTACGACAGAAGGAGCTGTAGTATCTCTCTAGAAAATGGAGGGGGGATACACACAAAGGCGATAATCACATTTAATGTAAACAGTCTACAGTACAAAAACACATATTGTCCCATGGGGTCTACTATGGAGTCTATTTCCTGGTAAGCCAAGGACTTACGGATCAACACACTCACTCCGAGAGAGTATGCAGAGTGCGTGGAGTGGTACGCCTTGCCTACCCAGGAATATTGCAAAAATCTCACCGTATCCTTTGTGAGGTGAGTTTCCCATAGGCCTATTATGGATGGATGAAATTTCCTTAGAAAAGAGCTTATCATAGTGAAGAACATTAGAACATTAGGTTTGCACAGCTTTGGTGTGGAAGGTTCCAAACCAAGTACTTGAGTATGAGAATGTTCCAATCTGCTAGGTAATCACTCAATTACTCCAGGTGACATATGGTTAAACACTGAAAGAATGTCAATCTCAGCTTTAAGAGGTAGTGAAGTGTTGGGTTCAAAACAAAGCTCAACTGAGCAACATAGGTAAGTGTAGAGAATTGTACAGAACTGGTCTGCTGAGCAGCCGTCGCCAACTTCTGTGGGGTGGGAGCAATCCGCTGCCTTTTCCCCACAGGCCAGTAACTGGTAGAAAAATAAGTGCCAACCTGGCACCAACAAAGGTGTCCCTGCAACTGGGACATAGTGAAACACATTGTAAGCATGTGGGCTCGATTCACACACTGTGACATAGAACTGAACTTGGTGCTTAGCACTGTGTCAGAAGCTATTTAAGCCGCTGGTCTAGGCAAACTGTAAAGTGTCCCGCTGTGTAAGTAATATACTTGAAGTGTCAATAGACATCATACCGGCCTTGCCAGATTGGGTCTTCAGGTGTCAGTCTCCCCTGTCAGCGTCACAACGTCTCTGGAGGACCTGTTCATTGTGGTCCAGCCATGCAGCTGCATCTGAGGCTGATTCAAAGAATGTCGATTGCCCTCTGGCTGTGATACACAGTTTGGCCGGAAACAGCATTGTGTACGTTACTTAAATTTTTTTTAGCTGTTTCTTCACCTCAGCAAATTTAGCTCGCTTTCGTTGCACCTCAGCCGAGAAATCAGGATTAAATGAAACTTTAGCCCATTAAAATGAACAGAGCCTTTCTCCCTTGCCAATCTGAGTATGATCTCACGCTCTTTGTAATTCAAGAGCCAGGCCAACATGGATCTTAGTGGATTGCCAGGGGGAAGGGGCTGAGGTGGTTTGCGGTGGGCCCGCTCAACCGAGAACAGCGAGGTAAATGCCTCCCTGCCAAATATATCTTGCAGCCATTGCTCTGTAAATGCTGTGGGGTTCCCGGCCCTCTACTTTTTCGGGGAGCCCCATGATGCGGACATTGTTCCGCCTCAGGCCGTTCTCTATATCATCTGTTTTGGCATTACATAATTACATAGTAGGTGAGGTTGAAAAAAGACACAAGTCCATCAAGTCCAACCTATGTGTGTGATTATATGTCAGTATTACATTGTATATCCCTGTATGTTGTGGTTGTTCAGGTGCTTATCTAATAGTTTCTTGAAACTATCAATGCCCCCCCCCTGAGACCACTGCCTGTGGAAGGGAATTCCACATCCTTGCCGGTCTTACAGTAAAGAACCCTCTACGTAGATTAAGGTTAAACCTCTTTTCTTCTAATTTTAATGAGTGGCCACGAGTCTTGTTAAACTCCCTTCTGCAAAAAAGTTTTATCCCTATTGTGGGGTCACCAGTATAGTATTTGTATATTGAAATCATATCCCCTCGTAAGCGTCTCTTCTCCAGAGAGAATAAGTTCAGTGCTCGTAACCTTTCCTCATAACTAATATCCTCCAGACCCTTTATTAGCTTTGTTGCCCTTCTTTGTACTCTCTCCATTTCCAGTACATCCTTCCTGAGAACTGGACAGCATACTCATTGGCCTGTGCTGCTTGTTGTATCGCTGCCCTGGTGTCTCTGGAGTGTGGGGGCAAATGATCTTCCACGTCACAAATTCTGCCCTCCACAGCAAGTCTTGTCACGTAAGGGACACTGTTTCTGTGAGACCCCCAAACTGCTCTTTCAGGCCATCCACTGAGGCCGTGCACTGCTGGACTGCACGCAGGATTTCAGTGAATGTGGGTTGCTGTGTGTCATTCTGCAGCGTGTCAAACAGATCAGGAGTAGGGACATGGGAACTATCCAGAGGCAGTGTGTCATCTATATTGCTGAGATGCTGTGCTGTCTGTCTGGCTCATGTGCAGGAGTCTGTGCTTGCAGGGGGACGAAGCAGTCCTTTGCAGCTTTTAGGCCCCTTTCACATGGACGGATAGAATTGTGCTTTTAGTTGCGTTTTCTACCGCAGCTAAAAGCACACAATGTTTTCCTTTGGCCCCATTCACACACTGCTTTTAGCTGTGTTTTAATCACATGCGGTTTTGTGCGGATAGAAAAAATAGAATTGACTGCGTCCAGGAGCGATTTAGCGCAGCTATCCTGCACATAACCGCAGGTAATCGCAGTGCACTGTGTCAACTGCGGATAACAGCGCCGAGCTGGCTCCCTCATTGGGAAAGGAAAAATGTTTTCCGACTTAGATACCAGGCACTGTGTTTGGTATGAATCTTGAGGGGGAACTCCACGCCAAATTTTAAATAAAAAGCTGGCATGGGTTCTCCTCCAAGAGCATACCAGGCCCTTCGGTCTGGTATGGATTCTAAAGGGGCACCCCCTACGCCAAAAAAACGGCGTGGGGTCCCCCCAAAATCCATACTAGACCCTTATCCGAGCACGCAGCCCGGTCAGTCAGGAAAAGGAGTGGGGACGAGCGAGCGCCCCCCTCCTGAACTGTACCAGGCCGCATGCCCTCAACATGGGGGGGGTTGGTGCTTTGGGGCAAGGGGGGGCCCTGCGGGCCCCCCACCCCAAAGCACCTCGTCCCCATGTTGATAAGGACAAGGGCCTCTTCCCGACAACCCTGGCTGTTGGTTGTTGGGGTCTGCGGAAGGGGGGCTTATCGGAATCCGGGAGCCCCCTTTAATAAGGGGGCCCCCAGATCCCGGCCCCCCACCCTATGTGAATGAGTATGGGGTACATCGTACCCCTACCCATTCACCTTGGGAAAAAAAGTGTCAATAAAAAAAAAACACACTACACAGGTTTTAAAAGTAATTTATTAGGCAGCTCCGGGGTCTTCTTCTGACTTCGGGGGTCTCTCAGGTGTCGTCTCCACGCTCTCTGGTTCTTCTCCGGTGCCTTCTTCCTTCTGCCGGGCTCCTCTGCTATCTTCTGCTCTTTTGCCGCTCTTTTGCTAGAGGAGGAGCCCAGTCTTTTGAGACGTCTTCTTCCCTCTTCTCTTTCAGAGATGTTGACACGACGCTCCCTCTTGCTGTAATGCCGTGAGCGAGGTCCGCAACCAATTATATAGGCATGGGGCGTGGCCACCGGGTGATGTCACTGGGTAATCTCCGTTCCTGTCGGGTTGCTATGGAAATGGCAAACTGCAGCTAAACGCAACCGCAGCTAATCACACTGTACAAATGCAGCTGATCGCAGTGACTGGTGTCTTGAATTTCACAGGAAAAAAAACATGCTTTTAACTGCGGCAGAATAGCCGTCCGTGTGAAAGGCGCCTGTGATAAAGCATGTCCCTGGGCTGCTCCTTCCCTTGCAGCTTGTTAGCCTTGATGGACTCACCGCCGGCCTCCTGTTGTTTATCAGCACCTTGCGCTGTTCTCTGAGGCTGTGGAGAGTAGGCACCATCTTGGGCCTCCATGGCTGCCACTGCCGCCATGTCTTTCTCTCTTTTACGGTTCGTCATGGGCCCCGTGAAGCGCTGGAAACACTCCCGGATCAACCCGGGTACTGTAAGTGCTCACATGGCCGTGAAGGCCACGCTCCCACCCTTCTCTTTAGAAAAGCCTATCCTGCCTCCACCTAACAACTGTACTTTCTCCATCAGCTAATCCCCCACAGTTATTATCTTTTGTATGCCTTGACCCTCCCTTTTAGATTGTAAGCTCTAACAAGCAGTAGACAGGACTAGTTGAGGTATTTTAATATGAATGTGTTGTTTGTTTCCAGGAGAAACCAACTGAAAGAAACCTGCTTGACAAAGAAAAATGTAAACACTGATCTTATGGTTCCCTTTACATTGTTCAGAAAATAAGTACAAACTGTTGATTGTGTTGCTGGAAAACAAGCACTAAAAGTCTATTTTTGGATTTTGGTAAAGGGGACATTCAAATTGAAACCAGCAGCTTCCAGTATGAAATTCCATTCAAAGATGTATATCTCTGCAAAATGTAGAACTATTGGACGAACAAATGATCAGGGAAATGGTTAAATAGCTGGTCTGGACACCCATAGATGGGTGCTTAAAACATTCCTCATCTTTGATGTGCAATTGCTCCAAGCGCCATTTCCCTTTATTTTCATTGCTAACCATGTGTACATGCAAAGAGCAAGCTGGTGGTATATTATAGTTCAGAGGGCACAAAGGAGTGTACTTGTGTCCATTGAACTGTCTGATGGAGTGCATTCAGTGGGGTTTCTCCTGCATGTGTAGTACATATCTCTCCATTTTTGCATTTGTTATACACATCTCTTGATTTCTACATGTGTAGTACACATCTCTTCATTTCTTCATGTGCACTAACCATAAAGAGTTAAAGAGAAGTAGCCTCAGTCATTGGTGATACACTGTATGAAAGAGCCTGCCACCCAGCCAAGCCAGTCTATGCAAACATTTCATCTCCTTCCCACCCCAGCCATTCTTGTGTTAATCCCTCTGCCAGTTGCCTAAATCAACAGCTTCAAACTGTAACGAGATTCTTTACCTTGTAAAACCTTGTAAAGCCCGGACCTTCCCATGTCTTTCAATGTGAACTCTGGTGACTGTATAACAACTGATATGACTGGGCACTGGTCATCTGAATTCATCATTGCAGTTACAGTTTGCACTTCTTATTAAAATGATTTTACTGCCTCCAACCAGGCTCTAATTACTGAACATGTAACACATTTACGTTAATAGCCAGGGTGTATTATGACTGTAAATATGTTAATTATACATGCATGCTTACAAACACAGAGAACGCCTTTAGGTACTGTTTATGCGTCTGCATTTGAAACTACATGCAATGTAAGTGTAAGCCTCAGTAGCCCTTGTAGATGCATTGCAACCAGCTGGAGCTGCACGATTCTTGGAAAAATTTGAATCACTATTTTTTTTGCTTAGAATAAAGATCACGATTCTCTCACAATTCTCGTGGCGTAACATTATCTTTCACATTGTACAAAAAAATTGGGCTAATTTTACTGTTTATTTTTTTTCAAATTCATTAACCGCTTGCCGCCCGTCATATGACGGCCAGGCGGCGCGGCTCTCGCTCTGGGAGGGCGTTATATGACTCCCTCGCATCCCCTACCCACCAGGGGGCGCGCGTGCACCGGCGACGGCAATCGCGTGCGCCCACCGTGTCACTGGGCACCCGATGCGCGTGCCTGGCGGCCGCGATGTCCGCCGGGCACACGCGATTGCCCGGTAACACGGCAGGACGTGGATCTGTGTGTGTAAACACACAGATCCACGTCCTGTCAGAGAGGAGAGGAGACCAATCTGTGTTCTCAATACAGAGCAACACAGATCGGTCTCCTCCCCTTGTGAGTCCCCTCCCCCTTCAGTTAGAAACATTCCCTAGGAACACAGTTAACCCCTCGATCACCCCCTAGTGTTAACCCCTTCCCTGCCAGTCACATTTATACAGTAATCAGTGCATTTTTATAGCACGGATCGCTGTATAAATGTGAATGGTCCCAAAAATGTGTCAAAAGTGTCCGATGCGTCCGCCGCAATATCGCGGTCACAATAAAAATCGCAGATCGCCGCCATGACTAGTAAAAAAATAATAATAATAAAAATGCTATAAATCTATCCCCTATTTTGTAGACGCTATAACTTTTGCGCAAACCAATCAATATATGCTTATTGCGATTTTTTAACCAAAAATATGTAGAAGAATAAGTATCGGCCTAAACTGAGGAAAAAATTTGCTTAAAAAAAAAAAAAATGGATATTTATTATAACAAAAAGTAAAAAATATTGTGTTTTTTTCAAACTTGTCACTCTTGTTTTGTTTATAGCGCAAAAAATAAAAACCGCAGATGTGATCAAATACCACCAAAATAATGCTCTATTTTATAGGGAAAAAATAATATTTTTAATTTCATTTGGGTACAGTGTTGTATGACCGCGCAATTGTCATTCAAAGTGTGACAGCGCTGAAAGCTGAAAAATGGCTTGGGCAGGAAGGGGGTTAAAATGCCCTGTATTGAGATGGTTAAAGTGTATTTTTTTTCCATATGGGCACTTTAACACTGAGCAGGGCCGGGTGTCGGGGGTAAAGTTTAAATTTTAGTGTTGTTTGTGCGGTGCTTTTCATCCACTAGCAGGGCGCTTTTAACCCCCGCTAAAGGCCGATAAAGGATTAAATGTGGCTCTGCTGATTTCAATGGACAGGGGCGCTTTAGGAGCAGTGTATACACCGCTCCTATAGCGCCTCAAAGATGCTGCTTGCAGGACTTTTTTGAGCGTCCTGCCAGCGCACCGTTCCAGTGTGAAAGCCCTCTGGCTTTCACATTAGAGTGAAAGAAGAGGCACTTTACAAGCGCTTTGCAGCTGCTATTTTTAGAGCTATATCACCTGTAAAGCGCCTCAGTGTGAAAGGGGTCTAAAATTGCATTTGAAAGACCGCTGCACAAATACTGCAACAACATAAAATACATGACATAAAATATTGTAAAACCACCATTTTATTCTATAGGGTCTCTGCTAAATACATATATATATAATGTTTGGAGGTTCTAAATAATTTTCTAGCAAAAAATAATGATTTTAACTTGAAACCAAAGAGTGTCATAAAAAGGTTTAGGGATAGTTCACACCAGATGCAGTTCCGTGCAGTTTTGTGTGCTTTTTTTCTGCACAAAATGCATGCACAGTGTTTTCCATGTATTCCAATGGCTCTAGTTCACACCATGCAGTCAGTTTCAGGTCAGTTTCTGCATCGGAAACTGACCAGAAACTGACTGTATGGTGTGAACTAGAGCCATTGGAATACATGGAAAACACTGTACATGCATTTTTAGTGCAGAAAAAAAGCACAAAGAACTGAACGGAACTGCGCCTGGTGTGAACTAGCACTTAGTCTTTAAGTGGTTGAACTTCTTATTTACAGACCAAAGTTCATTCCTTTGATCTAAAGAACAAAACGTTACAATGTAAGCTGAGGAATGCTGTGAAACTTGACAGACTGCCTGTTTTTTTTTTTGACAGCTGTCGGCTTGAGCAGAGAACTCTGCATTGAATTGGGAAAATGCTTTGTTAAGACCGCGAGGGGGAAAGAATCGCAATCCCAATTCTTAACGATTAATCGTGCAGCTCTACAACTAGCCACAGCATGCTAATGCATGTTAATGCTGGCAGATTGATTGGCTCCTGTCTAAATTGGCCCTAGTATGTGTATGTAGGCATGTGAGGTAGGGACTTTAGGCTAGCCATGGATACCTCATTTTTTTATTTTCAATCAGCCACAGGGCTGATCAAAACCCCCCTCAAAACAAATGGATTTCCCCATTCACACAAGTGAGGCAGATGGAGGAATCCTCCCTCTGTGTCATTGTATTCTGACAGCATGACTCTTCCTCTGTCTTAATATACTGATTAGTGGCTGCAGCCGACTGATTGACAAAACTTTTCCAACTTTCCCATTTGACAGAAGTCGATTGTGAGATCGCCTTCTGTCGATCAGGAGTGGCCTTAGATGGATCCTAATTCAGCCAAATTTGGATCCAACTATGGGCAGCTAGATTGTAAGCTCCTTGAGGGCAGGGACTGATGGGAATATACAACTACAATATGTAAATTGTTTGCGCTATATAAATAATACCCCTAATAAATAAATTAATGAATCCATTAAAAACATGCAAAAATGTATGGTTTTGTGTACTAACACTCATTCCAAGAGGCCTGAAAATGCCAATGAAAACTGTAACAGATGCACGTTTTTAAAAAACACACTGTGCAAGGCTGTAACCTACCTCTGTCAGCTTTTATTTACCAGTCTTATATGGTTCATCGTTTTCACATGCATTATACTGCAGAAAACCTAATTGAATAACTACATCAAGAAAAGACCTAGAGACTTTCTGGGACGGCACCCAAGGGTACATATATAATAGACAATACAATATTTTTTTTTTTACACACTTCAAAAATCACTTATATATTTGCATTATACTGAGTGTCCCACTTCACAGATAACAGATTGCTGTCAACGCGTTTCGTAGATAGCTCCACTTCATCAGGATCAGCAGTGAAAGGGTTACAAGAAATCATTGCAATTTCGTTGATTTCAGTATAGTGGGTTCAATTCGTTTATAACTTAATAGAGGCTAAAATTTTAAACATTGCTGTCCCATTTGTACGCAAAGTGAACCCAGGCAGTTGTCATGTGGTAGTATGTCATATGGATGTCAGCTGCTATGCATTCCAAACTATTAGCCACTAGGAAGATTATGGTGCAATAACTCTTTTGTAATAATCATTGATAGTTTGAAAATGAAATATTAAATCTAAATTCGTCTTCTTCTTTTTAGAGTCATTCAGTGGATGTCATTGGCCATGCAATGCAAAGTCTGTTTGTTTGTTCCTTTGTTCTTTCGCTTAACGGTTTAGTAACATATCGCTACTTACCATCATCCAACTCTTTATTAATCACTATTTGTCAATCCAAGCCAGTATATAATAATAAAATATACACACATAGGTTCGGGTTTGGGCAACAAATAGGAAGGTTCTGCTTTAATTTTATATGAACACCTTTTCTTTACTTTTTGGAATATCATGATATAACACACCAACGACACTCAATATGTTTTTTTTTTTTTCTTATAGATTAGACAATTAACTGTTCCATTATTACTTTTAGTCTCTAATTGAGCTTTGTGTCATTGTATCAAGAAGAGGTAGGTGTTCATTTGTGTATACTATGGACCTTTGTGCATATCTCATTGTTTTTATGTCTATATATTCACATGTTTATATGTTTTAATGCTTTGAGCCATGATATTAAGTATAATAAGTGTTAATTTTATATAGTGATTGCCTTTATATTCACATGTATCGATTTAGTAATGGCTTGTTTTGACAATGTATATATATTGGCCAGTGTATTGATGTTTCAATGAATGCTGTGACTGATTTATCAATTACATTTATTATTCATTTATTTTTTGTCATCATGAACATTTATTATGTTACCATCACTGACATCATTGCTATTATTCCATTACTTTACCTATTAATATCACTACACTTCATCTAGATCACTAATATCTTATTTCATCTTATATATCTAGTGCTTACATGCATTAACAGAAAGAGGAGTCCATGCGAGAATAGATAACAGATTGCTGTCAACGCGTTTCGTAGATAGCTCCACTTCATCAGGATCAGCAGTGAAAGGGTTACAAGAAATCATTGCAATTTCGTTGATTTCAGTATAGTGGGTTCAGTTAGTTTATAACTTAATAGAGGCTAAAATTTTAAACATTGCTGTCCCATTTGTACGCAAAGTGAACCCAGGCAGTTGTCATGTGGTAGTATGTCATATGGATGTCAGCTGCTATGCATTCCAAACTATTAGCCACTAGGAGGATTATGGTGCAATAACTCTTTTGTAATAATCATTGATAGTTTGAAAATGAAATATTAAATCTAAATAGTTGCCATGATTTACTTCACATTTCACGTAAACCACTCTTTTTACTGGCTTATTATTACCCAACTAATAAACATACTACATAATCTCGTGAAAAATTATATTTGTATTTTTGACATTTTCCTTTTATGATTTCAGATATTTATCTAACCACTGGAATGTTATACTATAGTTTCCGTATATTTCTGTGGCAAAACAGTAATGCACATCACGTCCCCTAGATGGCAGCCCAGATTAGCTGTACACAAGCCATTAGGTAGCGAACACTTCAAAAGGAAAAAAAACTATCAGCCTGCAATGCCTGAAAATGAAATTGAGCTCTAGGAAACCGGATCACTTGGGTTGATTTACTATAGGAATAGGGAATGTTCACAGTGCAAACTTACTGTGTTATGTGATGCTTTATTCACAAAGGATAATCAATAAGGAACAACAGAAAAACAAGATTTCTGCTTCACATGATTTGACGATTGAAGTATATCTAAACCCAAGAACGAAAATGTAATATATTACAGCTTAGTTGTTCTAATGCCGCGTACACACGAGCAGTTTTGCCGTCGGAATAAACTCTGAAGGTTTCTCAGACGGAATTCCGCTCAAGCTGTCTTACATACACCCGGTCACACCAAATTCCAACTGTCAAGAACGCGGTGACGTACAACACGTATGACGGCACTAGAAAGAGGAAGTTCATAGCCAGTGTGCCACCCTTTGGGCTCCTTCTGCTAATCTGGTCAGAACAGCATACAGACGAGCGTTTTTTCCTATAGTAATTAGTTCCGTCGGAAAAATTTAGAACATGTTCTCTATCTAAGTCCGTCTGAATATTCGACGGAAAAAGTCAGATGGGGCATACGATGAAAAGCTCCCATCTGACTTCTTCTGACGGACATTCCACTCGTGTGTATGCGGCATTAGATGTAGTGGTTACATTAGTTTTCTTTTTTGCAGGCTTTTTCCCCCCTTTATTTTAACCTGGAGATTCTGCCAGTAACACACTTCCTGCCTTAGGGTGACAACACTCCCATACAGTATCTACAGAAGAGCAGAGTTGTCACCCCTCCTGATTTGAAGTAAAGAATGCCTTCCCTTCTCTTCATATTCATAACGTTTAGGGAAGGTGTTCTGTAGTACACATTGGTGGATTGGAAAGGCAAATAACACTGATTGGAGTTTTCAGCTCAACAGAAGCAGAATCCACATGAAGTTATAACCTCACTGGATTTCTAGCAGAATCAATGCACACCCATTGATAGAAGATCAGATAGAACAAAACACTTTCAGCTGTATATGTAACAGACTAAAAAAGAGTAAAAAAAGAAGAGTTCATTACTAGGATTTACATACATTTTAAAGTAAGTCAACTCTTCTAGTAAATTAACCATACTGGCTGCAACTATTAGTGGATGGTGGGGAGGGGGCTGGGGGTATCCAGATTTATACTTAATAAAGGCTGTTAAAGCCTAAGTTTATTTAATTAAAAAAAAATCAGCACAATAGATGGTCCTTACATTGAATGTGAAGTGTCCCGTGCTGCTGACTACTCTTACTTGAAATTGAAAAAACAAAAGCACCTGCAGGGAAGCCATGCATGGGCAGAACATACATATTTAATATACTTAAAGGAGAAGTTTGAGGTTAAAAAAAAAAATAAACACACATACTCACCGATGCCGCAGTTGTCTCACATTGGCTGACTGCTGATCTCTGTTTTTGGTCTGCTCAGAGCAGAGAGCAGTGACTGTCAGTCAAAACTCTCCAGTGCTCACTGAATTTCTGACTGTGGAAAGGGTGGGTGGTGCGGCTGGCTTTGGCTCTCAGCTGTACGCTGACAGGGGGAGCCAGCTGTCAATAAGGCAGCTAAGTGGATCCTGATAATATGGTCGGGATCCTTCCAGAGTATGAAGCGGCTCTGTTACGTAAGCTGATAGTGGGCAGTAACCTGCTATCAGCTGATTCTGGGTCACAGGAGAGCAAAAGTAAATGACCCACAGGAGAAATATGGCTGAAAAGCTTTTTCATGTGTGGATTTGTTATTTTGCTATTCTTCAGTAAGGATTACTCCCTTCCCAGACCTTCTTATGCATCTAGGCTATGGATCAGTAGAGTGATTTAGGTAAAACTGATCACACTGCAAAATTACCTATCTGTGACGTGGATATCAATTTCACACATTGAGCTACCTGCTCAATGTGTGAAATTTGCGTGAAAAAAAATTTGTTCTCTTAATTTAAGGTGCGGTTGGTATTTAAAGGTTATTATTATTTAAAGATGTGGGTTGGTAAGGATGTAGGATGGTTTAGTTTGATTCATTTAGCGTTCTTTGAATCTGTTTTTTTCTTTTTTTTTTGTGTGTTTATAATTTAATAACATAATAAAATAACATAATGTTATTATTTGTGTACTGTTGCTTTAAATATTTTACGTGACTTTTTTTACTGTCTGTGTTTTCTTTCTGTAAAAAAAAAATAGGCTAATAAAGGGTTGTTTTGGCACAAGAACAGGTCTACAACTTTAGGAGCTATTTAGAGGCACATTAAACCTTTCCCAAAACACACAAAAAATCGTAATTCTGTCTTCCCCATTGACTCCAATGTATTTTGCCAAATAGGTAATATCTCCTGATCTTTAGGTAAGTCTACGTTTCCTTCATAGCTAATTTAGGGTCTCTACACAAAAAGTCTCATGGGGGGTACACACTATATGTTTTTTTCTGTTAAACCCAGCAGGGTGAGCGAAAAAAAAATTACAGATTGCCATACTAACACAAGTGATGTTTTTGCGGTGATCTACCCCCCCCCCCCCCCCCCCGCTGTGCCTTTGTGTTTTCAGAGGGGGACTACCATCCCCCCGCCAGAACATACTGGTTAGCACTCGCAGAAATTGGCTGTGAGCGCTGATTGGATGCCAGTTTACCAAAATGCCCGGTCAACAGAAGCAGGACATGAGACTGGCTTCTGTAGGACAGGATGCTGTACACACTAGCTGAAAGTTGGCCACTTCCTGCAAAATCGATCATTTTCGACAATTTTCAGCCCGTGTGTACCCAGTCTTAGAGGGAAAGATTGCTGAGATTGATTTTAATTGGGAACAATCTTTAAAGTGATACTAAAAAAAGATTTTTTATTTTATTTTAATAAAAAACATGTCTTACTTACCTGCTGTGTACAGTGGTTTTACACAGAGCAGCCCCGATCCCCCTGGCCACTCCCTCCTGATGAGTGCCCCCATAGCAAGCAGCTTGCTATGGGGGCACCCAAGCTCACTCCCAAGTTCCTGCTCTCTGTGTCCATTCACACATGGAACACGGCCCAGCCCTGGCCCTGCTCTCTCCTTATTGGCTCACTGGCTGTGACTGACAGTAACAGGAGCCAGTGGCTCTCGCTGTTGTCTCAGCCAATGCGGTGGAAGAGACCCGAGAGAACTACTGCTGTCATGCGCATCGCTGGATCGAGATGGGGCTCAGGTAAGTATTAGGGGGGGCTGCACAAATAAGGTTTTTTACCTCCATGCATAGAATGCATTAAAAAAAAAAACCTTGAGCCTTTACAACCACTTTAAACAATTCTAGATTTCGTACGTAAGGCCACTTTCTGACACTTTCCAAAATGACTATGTCTTTCGATCCTGTTGTAGACAACCAACAGGCATTTAAAAATCGCTAACATATGTATGACAATTGCTTTCAAATATTATAATTGGACTTTGGACTACTTTTATTTATTATGGCTATGCATCGTTCTGACTGCAGTATTTGCTGGGGGTGAGCTGTCGCACCCTCTTGCCTGTAGCCCACAAGCAATAGGGTGTGCCATCTCCTCACCCCCAGCAAAGGATGAAAAGATATGAACAGGAAACTCTTGTCCCTCACACAGGAGATGCATGTAGCAAAATATGTCACATGAGTCTCCGCGTGTAAAAATGATGTGATCTTTACTTTCACCGGTAACCTAACTGCTAAATTATAGCAGCTGTAAATTTCATAATGGATTATAGTTAGATGTTTGGTGTCTTAAAATTTGGTGGTGTAAATGAAGAAGACAAAGCTAAAGTGGATGAACACGCGAACAAAGTTAATCCTGCACAGAAAAAAAACATTTTTTAAGGAGTTTTAGCGAAGAATAGCTCATGTCTATTCTCTTACAGATGTCTGTGCTGGCTGTAGTCTGCATTCCTGTTCTACCAAAGCTGGTCACATGACTAACATCTGCATTTTATATGGGCATTGCGTAGATGCTTTTTTAGCCGTGTCAGGCCATCTACCATTTTGTGCTAGGATGAAGGCAAACGTACAGTAAAATGGAGGTCCCAGGTTTACAAGAGACTTGGGATTTACTTGAAAAAAATGTTAACTAGCCAATAGTTTTGTACTGGAACAAGCCAGTTTTTCACTTTTACAACTATAGATCCTTTGTTCTAAGATGGTATACCAATGGATTTCACAGATTAGCTATGCCACAATACACATTAAATGTTCATGTTAATCCTACTTCTTGTGTAGGTGTGTATGTTTACTTTTTATGCAAAGTGATTTTTTTTTCGGGGCCCCATTTAAAGTAGCCATACACATAGCGATTTGTAATCGATTTAGGTTTAGGCAATCACAAACAAGAGTGTCATCATCTATTGAAATATAAAACAATGATACACACACGATTTACCTCAACTGAAAATATTGATCATATTTATGCGTCATAAATCTGAACAATCTATTAAAATGATCATTTAATCGTTTAAAATTAGCATAAGAGTCCTGAAACATAGTCTGATTTAGTCTGATTAATCAAAAGCGATTGACAAAAATTGGGCCACAGACAGAATTCTGCCACTCTTGGAAGAGTCCAAGTCGATCAAGTGCTTACTAATTCAATTGAATGGAGGATATTTGGTTTGGTTGTTCAATTTGTATTATATTTGATCATTTTTGTTGCATTGAATTATCAATTATATGATCATATTGCTACTTGTGTGTCCACGGTTAGACATTGAGGGCACTTTACCTAGGGCCTCTGTTATAAGTATAGCAGGTCTGCACATGGTCTGTACAGGGTCTCCAGCTCCAGGTACTTGTGCAATTTTCATTATATTCATTGTTATACATAATCTAAGGATTCTTATTATTTTCAATGTTGCAATTTATATGTGTTACATTGATTTTATTTAGTGTAGATATCCAGATAGATAGAAAGGAGACAATAACATAGTTGAGTACTGTATGTGATATTTTTCCATTTGCACTAACAGTTAATTTTTTCCCCTTTCTTCTAGTCCAAGCGGTACTGATGATTTGATATTTTAATGGACTTTACAGATCAGCAGTTACAGTATAAGCATACGGACATATTGAATCCAGGTTCACCCATTAGGGACCACCTATTGGGACCTTTTGTGGTCAGAGGCGTTTATGCTTTTAAAGGCTTTCATGGTTAGTTTTTTTTTTTTCTCTTCTTCTTCAGCCAAATTTAGCTTTTTTAAAACCTTTTTGTTTACAAATGCTAGGGCATTAAAATGAACTGTTGTACGCCTCTACAAAGCAGAATGAATGCATTGCTGGTTTATAACGCTTACCATTTGACTACATAATCAAACCCATGTGAGCTTACAAAAGTTTGCTCTTTATAGAATATGTATAGGCTGCAGGAAAATACAGCTAAAAGATGCTGAGTAGCCAATATATATTATTACATTTGTTGACAGACCCAAATCAAGTAGACATTCAACCTACTTTGTTCATTTATGATTTGGTTGTTCCACCAAATATATCCATACAAACCATCTTTATTACATCCCCAGATTCATTTTGGTGACAAAGTGGGCAGAGTTTTGTGCCCTTTCAGAAGTATATAGTATTGTCTAGCCGTGAGTTTTCTTTGATATCTGCATTTCCAATTTTTTTTTTTCGTTTTAAAGGTTTTATTTGAGGTACAAGAATGAGGTAATATTTCTTAATATATTTCCTAATCATAGTCTTAAGATGGTAGATCTGGATGGGATGGATGGTGGATTGGATATGGCCTGAATTTTATGCAGGAATGACGTCAACACGTTTATTCTGGGAAATGATTCAAATATGTGAGAAAAAAAAGCTGACACAATAGCTTTAAAGTGATTGTAAACCCTTATTTTTTTTATTATTAATAACAAGCATTTTACACTTACCTGCTTTCTGACAACCCCCACACTCCTGGACCCCCCCCCACCACCACCACCATAGTAAGCCACTTGCCTCGCTCCCAAGCCAGCTCTGTGTGTCCATAGACACACAGAACACAGCGCCACCCTGCTCTGATTGACAGCAGCAGGAGCCAATGGCAATGGAAAGAGCTGCCGCTCTCATGCACATTGCTGAATCGAGATTTGGATCAGGTAAGTATAAGGGGGAGGGGGTTGCGGTGGGGGGAGCTGCATTTAGAAGGTTTTTTACACTAATGCAGAGAATGCATTAGGTAGAAGAAAAAAGTCTCAGCCTTTAGAACCACATTAATCATTCCCTGCTCTATTAGAAACTAAAATAATTAAAAAAAACTTTTGATTTTACACACATTTTAACTTTACTGTTGTCATTACAAGTCGATTAGTAAAGGTTGCGCTAATTATTAGAAATAATAATATAGCCAATGGTAGTTAGTACAGGGTGATACTAATTTTATTAATATAATATATACAGTATAATATCAAACAAAAGGGAAAGGTAGACCATTTTAATACAGAATGTGCTGGATAATTCTTCTGAATATAAAAATAAAAAAAATATGTAATGTGTCTGTAAAGATGAACAGAAATAAGTAACATAGCAAACAGCCATAGGCAAACACAATAAATGAAAAACTAAAATAAGAATGTGTGAATTAATTAGCTAGCAAGTCACTACTTGGGAAAATGAAAAACGGTATAAGAAAAAAAAAAAAAGCACAACGCTTTTTTTTTTTTTTTTTTTACTTATTTTCTTTTACTACAAGGGAAAAACTCCTTACATCAGCAATTATAGATTCAGTGTAAACCAGAATAGATAATAGCTTTACTTGTTACACTGGATCTATTAGTTCTGTCATCCAAGTGAAGTCTGGGTGCACACTGTGCAGTGTAGGTGTATATTTATAAGCTATAATTCCAAATGAACAATAATTTCATATTTTTTTCTGAAATAGCAGCATATAAAGTACCTCTCGGTTATTAGTATTTATTTATTTATATATTACAGGTACTTCTACAGTGCCGGCAGTTTACAAAGCTCTTTACATATATGTTGTACATCCACATTAGTCCCTGCCTTCAAGGAGCTTACAATCTAAGGTCCCTATCTCACATTCACATATACAAATACTAGGGCCCATTTCCACAGTCTTCTTTAAACAAATTCAATGCAACCCAATAACAAATAATTAAAAACTGCAAGCAACATTAAGGTTAAAATTGTATCCGTGTCTTTGGGCAAACTTTCAAGTCACTGTAATGCCCTGTACACACAATAGGATTTTCTGATGGAAAATGTGTGATAGGACCTTGTTGTCGGAAATTCCGACCGTGTGTAGGCTCCATCACACATTTTCCATAGGAATTTCCGACACACAAAGTTTGAGAGTTTGCTATAAAATTTTCCGACAACAAAATCCGTTGTCGGAAATTCCGATCGTGTGTACACAAATCCAACGCACAAAGTGCCACGCATGCTCAGAATAAATTAAGAGACAAAAGCTATTGGCTACTGCCCCGTTTATAGTCCCGACTTACGTGTTTTACGTCACCGTCTTCAGAACGATCGGATTTTCCGACAACTTTGTGTGACCGTGTGTATGCAAGACAAGTTTGAGCCAACATCCGTCGGAAAAAATCCTAGTATTTTGTTGTCGGAATGTCCGATCAATGTCCGACAGTGTGTACAGGGCATAAGGCTCCGTCCACATCTCCACGTTCCGACTCGTGGGCAGAATCGCCGCGATTCTTCCCACGATTCACAATAGTGGCAAATCGGCGGACACCTGTGTGTCCCCCGTGTTTAGCCCATCAATTTCAATAGCACCCCAAACGCGGCACGATTTTCCCGCAATTCGTCAGGCAACAATCGTGGTAAAATCATGTACATGAGCTTCTTTTGGGTGACGGACGTGGTGACATCTTCCACCTCTCTTATCATTTAACAAAGGATCAGCATTTTAAGCATAGCCTCACATCATGTACAGTACATGGCATCACTGAATTACATGTGAGTACTTTTTTCCCCCCTCTGTTTTCCTTTTAGAGTAGCATAGATAGTGGCTAAAGAAAAGTCTTTGTGAAAAGGCCATTCTGCTGGCCATTTGATCCTCACTGCAGGTATTTGTAATTGAGAGTTGTAGCTGTGAGGCCAATTTCCTGTCTGTCGTCAATGACATTAGTGGCAACAAACATAACATCACCAGCTAGGCAACAAACTGATTCGTCAATAGCCAACATTACCCTAATTTACTGCTGAGTCTCTTAGGTCAGATGTTCTTAGCATTTATTTTAAATATTAATGATTTTTTTTTTTTCATTACTTTGGGAGTAGGGCATATGAATGTCCATAATTTCTGTCTTTCTGAAAATGTACACCTTTCTAAAGCTTAGTAAACATTACCCTTGTTAGCCTGGGGGAGGGAGAAGACCAACCCCCCTCCCCTTAACCTTCAATAGGACACATGTATCCGGTCTTTAAGTTATACTATAATAACATTTGTTTATATGCAGCATATTCTTCATTGCTTTGCTGAACACATTATAAGGAGTTTGCAATCGAATATCCTTACCAGATATACTGTAGATGTAGTAGTCTCCAAATTCTCTATTTTTTTGCTAGTTTTGGTTAAGTATGGCCCAGGACGTCACGTCCTTTTCTGTGGCGAGCCCCCCTTCCCGCTGTCCTCTGGGACCTGTGTGTCCCCCAGAAGACAAGCTGGCCAATTCACAAAGCGCCATGCAACTCGCGCATGCACAGTCGGAAACCAGCAGTAAAGCCGCAAGGTTCCACTGCCGGTTCCCCTTAGTTGGAATGGTGGCGCCTACATCCGATCCGATGGGGGCCGACATGGCGGGCTCCCTGGACAAGTAAGTGTCCTTATTAAAAGTCAGCTTTAAAAAAAAAAAAAAAGTTGTGGCTGGAACACCGCTTTAAGAATATTTAATACTTGGCCTGTCAGTGAGCTTGGGGGTCTGCTGATGCATGCTGAGAGTGTTATTAAATAGTAAAGTTGTATTAAATCTTTTTTTTTGTCTTAAAATACCAAACATGTCATACTTATCTGATCTGTGCAAGGCGTTTGCACAGAGCAGCCCCGATCCTCTTCTTCTGGGGTCCCCTGCTGGCTCTCCAGGCCCCTCCTCTTCGGCGGGTGCACGTACAGAAATCCTTCCATGGGGGCACCCATGCAAGCCAAGCCCCACTGCTGTGTTCATTGACACAGTTGGTGGGACTCGGACTGCCCCCTTCTCCCATGTCACAGCGTTTGATTGACAGCAGCTGCCCAATAAGGAGCGAGGCAGCGGTGGGAGCTGCTGCCCTCATGCACATGACTGGATCGGATCAGGTTTATTAATGCATAGAAAGCATTAAGGTGAAAAACCTTAAGGCTTTAGAACCACTTTAAACTTCCTTTCTGGTACATGGTCCTACCTCTAGGACTTTAGCCCTGAGAGGATGCAACAGTGTCTTGTACTTAGGGCCAGGGAACCTGAGAAGCTACAAGGATCTACCCTTCTAAAAGGAAACCTTGAAGATACTGGCTGCCATACAGTGGTACCGTGGTCCACCACACGGAGGGGGTGAGTGACTGAATGGGTTGGAAAGCAACATGGGAACTTTTCTGCTATCCTACCTTGAATTCTAAGACTAAGAAACTGCTAAAACTTAAATTGTCAAGGAGTCGCTTTGCAATTTACAAATGTAGTGCAGTAGAGTTTTTGCAGTTTAAGAGTCAAGTATAGTATAGGGAATCAGAAGATTATAAAGACAAGCAGAAGACTGTGTTTGAGGTATCCTGTGCTCCCTCCACTCTCACATCTATTTATCAATTTCCTGTGTAATGAAATCTTCAAAATCTAAAGTGGTTGTAAATCTAGAAAATAATTCTGGGCCCTCTGTAAGGTAATGGCATAATGTGCTAGTATGCAAAAGACTTCCAGTACCTTAAAAGGAAAACCCTCAAGCGTTGCGATATCAACGCTGACAGTGCTTCCATCGTCACCTTGTCTTTCTCCCGGGTCCATGGGCCCTGGCCGTTTGAATGGCTGAGCCGCAATGACATCATGGGAGCCATGATCGCAGCACAGCGCTCTGAAGGGTTGGCATACTCAGTAAGTTGTCCCTTCAAAGCACAGTGCACATGCGCTAGTGATATCACTGACTGCAAAACATGTTAATATCTCCTGTACATTTAGGAGATATTCATTTTACCTACAGTAAGCTTTATTATAATTAGATAAGAGTTGCAAAGTGAAGTTTACTACCACTTTAATTAAAGTGACTGGTACCCATCATTCTGAACATCCAGAGAAAACAACTACTACCTGCAAGAAATGTGCCCGGAACATTTATTCCCAACTAATTTGGTCTGCGTCATTCATAATGTAGCTATTAGGTAACTAAAAGAACCATATTCCTTCAAATTATGCTAAAGTGGTTACCCAAAGCAATACACAGACCCATACATACCCCCAAATTTGTGGAAAAAAGATTCATATACTGTATATATAGCCCTCTTTTGGGGGGTTATAACAAATGTCCCTCCCCAAACAGGATATTTCGTGAAACTTGTCGGTAAATAAGAGAACCAGAACCTTAACTAAGTGGAAGAGTGGGTTTGATAATAAAATTGGCAGTGCTTCCACCCAGGACAGGGTCTCTTTGAGGAGAGGGGATTCCCTTCCTGGAAAATTAACCAGTAATCTAATCAACATAATTGGGAGCAGAGGAACTACTGAAACCAGCATATTAACCATAAGTATATAGCTGCACACCAGTATGGAGATAATAAAAGCTTTATATAGGAAACATTATTAACCCCTTAGCGCCGACCACATGATTCATCGGCTTTCAGGGGTTATACCGGGCTGATGCCTGCAGCTGCAGGCATCACCCTGGTACCGTTGTTTAGAGCAGGCGGTCGGCTCTTTAGGGATACAACTGATGCGGCTAAAAGCCACTCGGTTGTTATCCCAAACGAACAGGAGGGGACGTCCCCCCCCCCCGCCGCTCTCTCAGGGCCTCCCGTCCCACCGGGAGACCCAATCCGCGATCTGGCACTTCCACCAGCTAGAGTAAGACTGAAACAAAGCCGGAAGCTGCTTTGTTACAGTCTTCTATGTAAACACACGGAAGCGATGTCACAATGCCACTTCCGGTTTACTTAGCTGCCAATGGTTTAGATTTTTTAAAAATTACAGTATTCAGAATCACCGTATTTTGGCGATCTGAATACTTTGAAGTGCAAAGGAGGGATTTGGGGTCTTTTAGACCCCTGATCCCTCCATAAAGAGTACCTGTCACCACCTATTACTATCACAAAGGATGTTTACATTCCTTGTGACAGCGATAAAAGTGACCAGATTTTTTTTTTTTTAAAGTGACAATGTAAAAAAAAATTAAAATAAAAAAAATAAGAAAAAAAAAGTTTTAAAACATCCCCGCCCCCATGAGCTCGCGCAGCAAAGAAAACGCAAACGTAAGTCACGCCCGCATATGTAAACAATGTTCAAATCACACATGTGAGGTATCGCCCCGATCGTTAGAGTGAGAGCAATAATTTTAACAAAAGACCTCCTCTGTAACTCTAACCTGGTAACCATTAAAACATTTTAAAGCTTCGCCTATGGAGATTTTTAGGTACCATAATTTGTCGCCATTCCACGAGCGGGCGCAATTTCAAAACATGACATGTTAGGTATCTATTTACTTAGTGTAACAATCGTTCACATTATACAAGAAAATTAGGCTAACTTTACTGTTTAGTTTTTTTATTCATGAAAGTGTATTTTTTCCCAAAAAAGTGAGTTTGAAAGACTGCACAAATACCGTGTGACATAAAATATTGCAATGAGCACCATTTTATTCTCCAGGG
Organism: Aquarana catesbeiana; assembly: GCF_042186555.1. Lineage (NCBI taxonomy): Eukaryota > Metazoa > Chordata > Amphibia > Anura > Ranidae > Aquarana > Aquarana catesbeiana. The sequence continues at coordinate 279,185,552 of NC_133324.1, forward strand.
TCTCTGCTAAAATATATATATATATATATATATATATATATATATATATATATATATATATATATATATAATGTTTGGGGGTTCTAAGTAATTTTGTAGCAAAAAATACAGATTTTAACTTGTAAGCAACAAATGTCAGAAATGGGCTTATTCATGAAAGGGTTTAATACTACATACTGTACATTCAATGAACAAACAGGTATTATCAGAAAAGAGCCCAACAATTATCCTGGTGGAACTGAACACATATACCAGGGTATGTATAGTTATTAATAGAGATACCTCTAGATAAATGTTGAAGCAAATTCCAGTTGCAGAGGCCCCTGAGGATGGTCACAATGCCATGTTTTTCTTGGTATCAGAGACCTGAAGATAAGAGCTACAGTATCTCACAAAAGTGAGTACACCCCTCACATTTTTGTAAATATTTCATTATATCTTTTCATGTGACAACACTGAAGAAATTACCCTTTGCTACAATGTAAAGTAGTGAGTGTAAAGCTTGTATAACAGTGTAAATTTGCTGTCCCCTCAAAATAACTCAACACACAGCCATTAATGTCTAAACCGATGGCAATAAAAGTGAGTACACGCCTAAGTGAAAATGTCCAAATTGGTCCCAAAGTGTCAATATTTTGTGTGGTCACCATTATTTTCTAGCACTGCCTTAACCATCTTGGGACTGGAGTTCACCAGAGCTTCACAGGTTGCCACTGGAGTCCTCTTTGACTCCTCCATTACGACATCACAGAGCTAGTGTTTGTTAGAGACCTTGCGCTCCTCCACCTTCCATTTGAGGATGCCCCACAGATGCTCAATAGGGATGAGCCGAACACCCCCCGGTTCGGTTCGCACCAGAACCTGCGAACGGACCGAAAGTTCGCACGAACGTTAGAACCCCGTTGACGTCTATGGGACTCGAACGTTCGAAATCAAAAGTGCTCATTTTAAAGGCTAATTTGCATGGTATTGTCCTAAAAAGGGTTTGGGGACCCGGGTCCTACCCCAGGGGACATGTATCAATGCAAAAAAAACTTTTAAAAACGGCCGTTTTTTCGGGAGCAGTGATTTTAATGATGCTTAAAGTAAAAAAAAAAAAGTGAAATATTCCTTTAAATATCGTACCTGAGGGGTGTCTATAGTATGCCTGTAAAGTGACACGTGTTTCCCGTGTTTAGAACAGTCCCTGCACCAAATGTCATTTTTAAAGGAAAAAATCTCATTTAAAACTGCTTGCGGGTTTAATGTAATGTCGGGTCCTGGCAATATGGATGAAAATCAGTGAGACAAACGGCATGGGTACCCCCCAGTCCATTACCAGGCCCTTTGGGTCTTGTATGGATATTAAGGGGAACCCCGCACCCAAATTAAAATAAGGAAAGGTGTGGGGCCACCAGGCCCTAAATACTCTGAACAGCAGTATACAGGCTGTAGGTTTGTTGTTAAGTAGAATCTCTTTGTAATTTTGAACGGGTACATTTTTAACGTGTTTAGCTCCAGCCAAAAAATCTTTTTTAAGCTTTTTGGAAAACATAGGGAAGGGTTATCACCCCTGTGACATTTGTTTTGCTGTCTTTCCTCCTCTTCAGAAGATTTCACCTCACTTTTTGTCCCAATGGATTGGAAAGCATCAGTGGAAAGGAAAAATGTTTTTCCCATATTAACTCTTACAGGAGAGAATTTCCCTTCCTAGGGGTAGATTTATTCTCACTTCCTGTTGTCTCCTTCCGTTTGCAAGTAGGAGTCGTTTGTAAGTTAGTTGTTTGAAAGTAGGGTCCTGCCCTATATACTCAGCAGAAATTTGGGCCTTAGGTGTTGCTGTGGCCACAACACTGTAAGCCCTCACAGGGCTCTGCTGTGAAATATTAGATCAAGAATTGTAATTACATGCCCCTGTTGAACAGGAGCTGAAAAATTAGGCCTTAGGCACTGGTGCTGGTGCCACAACACTGCAACCCCTCACAGACACTCTAGTTGGAATGCAGGAACGAGCCCTGCTGCAAAGTATTGCATCAAAAATTGTAATTACACGCCCCTGTTAAACAAGGGCTGAAAAATTGGGCCTTAGGCACTGGTGCTGGTGCCACAACACTGCAACCCCTCAAAGACACTCTAGTTGGAATGCAGGCATGAGCCCTGCTGCAAAGTATTACATCAAAAATCGTAATTACACGCCCCTGTTAAACAGGGGCTGAAAAATTGTGCCTTAGGCACTGGTGGTGGCACCCAGAACCAAAAATGTTCTTACAAGCTATCAGCGTGATGATTGAGGAGGAAGAGGATAATTACTCAGGGATAGTCACTCAGCATCAGCATAGGCAGTCTTTGAAGGGATCTGAGATTTCAAAAAAAATTATTCGGTTACATCAGCATCAGGTGCTTGGTAGCTGGTGGTGATCCAAGACTCATTCATTTTTATGAAGGTCAGTCGATCGACCGAGTCAGTGGACAGACGCACCCTGTGATCGGTTACCACGCCTCCAGCAGCACTGAATGTGAATTCCGAAAGAACGCTGGATGCAGGACAGGCCAGTAGCTCAATTGCATACTGTGCAAGCTCTGGCCAGTGATCCATCCTCAAGACCCAGTAACCCAGAGGATTTTCGGTGGGAAAGGTGTCCAAGTCTGATCTTGCCCCTAGGTATTCCTGCACCATGTAAAACAGACGCTGGCGATGGTTGCTGGAACCGATCATACCTTGGGGCTGCGGACCAAAAAATTGTCTGAACGCATCGGTCAGACGGCCACCTTCTCCACCGCTCCTTCTTTGACTGACCGAAACCTCAGCAACACGTTGTCCAGAAACAGGAGTTTGTAACCTCCCAGTCTCTGGGAACGCGTTGCACAGACCTTTCTGCAAGGCCTCCCGAAGATGTTTCATCCTCTGCTCCCTCTGCGATGGCAAGATAAGGTCCGCAACCTTACCCTTGTAACGTGGATCAAGGAGGGTTGCCAGCCAGTATTGGTCCTTCTCCTTGATACCACGAATACGAGGATCCTTACGCAGGCTTTGCAGGATCAGGGAGGCCATGCAGCGTAGGTTTGCTGAGGCATTCGGTCCGGAGTCCTCTGGGTCACTAAGGACGACATGGTCCGCAGCCACCTCCTCCCAGCCACGTACAAGTCCATGTGTTTCTTGGGACTGATCCCTTAAAGACTGCTGCTGATGCTGAGTGCCAGGCTCCACCTCCATACTGACACAATCTTCCTCCTCCTCCTCTTCCTCCTCGTCCTCTTCCTGTGTGATCGGCGGGCACGCAGGAACACTGTCTGGATAAAGGGGGCCTTGAGAGCTAAGGAAGTCCTCCTCTTCCTGCCTCTGTTCTGCCTCAAGTGCCCTGTCCATTATTCCACGCAGCGTGTGCTCCAAGAGGTGGACAAGGGGGACAGTGTCACTGATGCATGCACTGTCACTGCTCACCATCCTCGTGGCCTCCTCAAATGGTGACAGGACAGTGCATGCATCCCTGATCATGGCCCACTGGCGTGGGGAAAAAAAACCAAGCTCCCCTGACCCTGTCCTGGTGCCATAGTTGCACAGGTACTCATTGATGGCCCTCTGCTGCGTGTGCAGCCGCTGCAGCATGGCCAACGTTGAGTTCCACCTGGTGGGCATGTCACAGATTAGGCGTTTCTTGGGCAGGTTAAACTCCTTTTGGAGGTCCGTCAGCCGAGCACTGGCATTATATGACCGGCGGAAATGCACACAGACTTTCCTGGCCTGCCTCAGGACATCCTGTAAGCCCGGGTACCTGCCCAAGAACCGCTGCACCACCAAGTTAAGGACGTGAGCCAAACAGGGCACATGGGTCATTTGTCCCTGTCGGAGGGCAGAGAGGAGGTTGGTGCCATTGTCGCAAACCACCATTCCTGCCTTAAGTTGGCGTGGCGTCAACCACCTCTGAACCTGCCCCTGCAGAGCTGACAGAACCTCTGCCCCAGTGTGGCTCCTGTCCCCCAAGCACACCAGCTCAAGCACCGCATGGCATCTTTTGGCCTGCGTACTTGCGTAGCCCCTTGAACGACTACGGAGCACCGCTGGTTCCGAGGAAGAGGCCATGGAGGAAGAAGAAGAGGAGGGGGTGGAGGAGAGAGGTGTGTCACAATCATTAGCATTTTGGAGGCGTGGTGGCGGAACAACCTCCAACACTACTGCACCTTGTCCTGCATCCTTCCCAGCTGCCAGCAGAGTCACCCAATGCGCCGTGAAACTTAGGTAACGTCCCTGTCCATGCCTGCTGGACCATGAGTCAGCGGTAATATGCACCTTACCGCTGACCGCCCTGTCCAGCGAGGCATGGACATTGCCTTCCACATGCTGGTAGAGAGCCGGAATCGCCTTCCGTGAGAAAAAGTGGCGTTTGGGTACCTGCCACTGAGGAACCGCACATTCCACAAACTCACGGAAGGGGGCAGAGTCTACCAACTGAAAAGGCAGCAGTTGAAGTGCTAGCAATTTTGCCAAGCTAGCATTCAACCGTTGGGCATGTGGATGGCTGGGAGCAAACTTCTTTCGGCGGTGCAGCAGCTGGGGCAGGGAAATTTGCCTGGTACAATCTGACGTCGGTGTACCAAAATCAGATTGCCCACAAGTACGTGGCTGTGACACACCTAATTCTACACCTTCATTCCTCTCAGTGCAGGTCTCAGAGAGGACTGAAGGTCTAGTGGGGTTGGACATCTCAGCTGATGAGGAGCAAGCAGAGGTCCTCTTTGTTCTTTGGTGTGGGTCATTTAGATACGCTTGCCAACGAACTGCATGGCAGGTCAACATATGTCTGGTCAAGCATGTGGTACCCAATCGGGAGATGTTTTGGCCACGCGAGATACGCTTGAGACATATGTTGCAAATAGCAGCGGTGCGATCTGATGCACTCGTCTCAAAAAAGGCCCACACCAAAGAACTTTTTGAATAACGCGCAGAGACTGCAGCGCCCTGCACATGTGGAGCTTTGGGGTGTGATGCAGTCAATGTGCTGCCCTTAGGCTGGCCCCTGGAGGGCATCCTGCCTCGTTGGTGATGTGCCGCCTCCTCCTCCTCCTCTCTCCTATCAGGCACCCACGTTGAGTCAGTGACCTCATCATCCCCTCCCTCCTCATCACTGGAGCAAACCTGGCAGTATGCTGCAGCAGGGGGAGCATGACTGCCAGATTGCTGTCCTTCTTGGGCACCCCCTCTGTCCGTGCTCGTGTTACTGCCTTCATCGAGCTCAGTATCATCATCAGAGCCTTCCAAACGCTGGGCATCCTCCTGGAGCATGTACCCAACACTGTGGTCAAACAGTTCGAGGGACTCCTCAGGAGGACATGGTGGGGCTAGGGAAGGAGTCACTGATGACATTGAGCCGAGGGAAGAGGCCGCTGCTTTGCCAGACAAAGTACCCTGGGCATGGGTGAGAGAGGATGAGGAGGATGAGGACGGCTTGGTCATCCACTCGACCAAGTCTTCCGCATGTTGCGGCTCAACATGGCCAGCTGCCGAAAAAAAGGCCAAGCGTGTCCCATGGCCACGTGCTGATGAGGATGCACCGTCTCCACGACCAGCACTAGACACAGAGCCTGCTTGCCCTCTCTTATTGGCTTGTGACTGTCTGCCTCTCCTTCTTGGCCTTCCAGACATACTAATGGCCTGTAGCTGCACTAAGCTGGGATATATATATATATATATATATATGTACTGATACTGCAGCTAGCAAAATCAACTGCCTGCCTGTAGTATGAGAACACCACCAACCTTCTACAGGTAGCTTTAGCTGAACACTGTGAGGTGGACGCACCCCACTAACTTGTAGGTTTAGCAGAACACTGTGAGCAGGACGCACTGCACTAACTGTAAATAGTCTAGCTGCCTGACTGTGGTACTAATAGGATCAAAAGAACACCAGCAATTTTCTTCAGGTAGCTGTATTTACTGTAACAAGACAAGCCTGCCTGTCAGTAAGAAGATAACAGAAACGGATCTAGCTGAACACTGTGAGCAGGACGCACCCCACTAGCTTGTAGGTTTAGCTGAATACTGTGAGGTGGACGCACCCCACTAACTTGTAGGTTTAGCTGAACACTGTGAGCAGGACGCACCCCACTAACTTGTAGGTTTAGCAGAACACTGTGAGCAGGACGCACTGCACTAACTGTAAACAGTCTAGCTGCCTGACTGTGGTACTAATAGGATCAAAAGAACACCAGCAATTTTCTTTAAAATACTGTAACAAGACAAGCCTGCCTGTCAGTAAGAAGATAACAGGAACGGATCTAGCTGAACACTGTGAGCAGGACGCACCCCACTAGCTTGTAGGTTTAGCTGAACACTGTGAGGTGGACGCACCCCACTAACTTGTAGGTTTAGCTGAACACTGTGAGCAGGACGCACCTCACTAACTTGTAGGTTTAGCAGAACACTGTGAGCAGGACGCACTGCACTAACTGTAAATAGACTAGCTGCCTGACTGTGGTACTAATAGGATCAAAAGAACACCAGCAATTTTCTTCAGGTAGCTGTATTTACTGTAACAAGACAAGCCTGCCTGTCAGTAAGAAGATAACAGGAACGGATCTAGCTGAACACTGTGAGCAGGACGCACCCCACTAGCTTGTAGGTTTAGCTGAACACTGTGAGGTGGACACACCCCACTAACTTGTAGGTTTAGCTGAACACTGTGAGCAGGACGCACCCCACTAACTTGTAGGTTTAGCAGAACACTGTGAGCAGGACGCACTGCACTAACTGTAAATAGTCTAGCTGCCTGACTGTGGTACTAATAGGATCAAAAGAACACCAGCAATTTTCTTTAAAATACTGTAACAAGACAAGCCTGCCTGTCAGTAAGAAGATAACAGGAACGGATCTAGCTGAACACTGTGAGCAGGACGCACCCCACTAGCTTGTAGGTTTAGCTGAACACTGTGAGGTGGACGCACCCCACTAACTTGTAGGTTTAGCTGAACACTGTGAGCAGGACGCACCCCACTAACTTGTAGGTTTAGCAGAACACTGTGAGCAGGACGCACTGCACTAACTGTAAATAGTCTAGCTGCCTGACTGTGGTACTAATAGGATCAAAAGAACACCAGCAATTTTCTTCAGGTAGCTGTATTTACTGTAACAAGACAAGCCTGCCTGTCAGTAAGAAGATAACAGAAACGGATCTAGCTGAACACTGTGAGCAGGATGCACCCCACTAGCTTGTAGGTTTAGCTGAACACTGTGAGGTGGACGCACCCCACTAACTTGTAGGTTTAGCTGAACACTGTGAGCAGGACGCACCCCACTAACTTGTAGGTTTAGCAGAACACTGTGAGCAGGACGCACTGCACTAACTGTAAATAGTCTAGCTGCCTGACTGTGGTACTAATAGGATCAAAAGAACACCAGCAATTTTCTTCAGGTAGCTGTATTTACTGTAACAAGACAAGCCTGCCTGTCAGTAAGAAGATAACAGAAACGGATCTAGCTGAACACTGTGAGCAGGATGCACCCCACTAGCTTGTAGGTTTAGCTGAACACTGTGAGGTGGACGCACCCCACTAACTTGTAGGTTTAGCTGAACACTGTGAGCAGGATGCACCCCACTTACTTGTTGGTTTAGCAGAACACTGTGGGCAGGACGCACTGCACTAACTGTAAATAGTCTAGCTGCCTGACTGTGGTACTAATAGGATCAAAAGAACACCAGTAATTTTCTTCAAAATACTGTAACAAGACAAGCCTGCCTGTCAGTAGGAATATAACAGGAACGGATCTAGCTGAACACTGTGAGCAGGACGCACTGCACTAAATGTAAATAGACTAGAAGATAACAGGAACGGATCTAGCTAAACTGAATACAGTGTATATATATATATATATATATATATGCAACACCTGGGATGCATATATATACACAATACACTTTAAGTGCAGCTAACTGACTGACTGTCCTGCCTAATCTAGCTAACTCAAATGAAATGACACTGTCTCTCTCTCTCTCTAAGCACACCGGAACACACTGCACAGGGCCGCGGTGCAGGCGGCCTTATATAGTGTGGGACGTGTACTAAATCCCCTGAGCCATAATTGGCCTAAGCCTCCTTGGCTTTGGCCAATTATGGCTCTCTGTTAAGGCGGCGCTGTGATTGGCCAAGCATGCGGGTCATAGTGCATGCTTGGCCAATCATCAGCAAGCAATGCACTGCGATGCCGCAGTGAATTATGGGCCGTGACGCACCACACGAATTTGGCGCGAACGGCCCATATCGTTCGCAATTCGGCGAACGATCGAACAGCCGATGTTCGAGTCGAACATGGGTTCGACTCGAACACGAAGCTCATCCCTAATGCTCAATAGGGTTTAGGTCTGGAGACATGCTTGGCCAGTCCATCACCTTTACCCTCAGCTTCTTTAGCGAGGCAGTGGTAATCTTGGAGGTGTGTTTAGGGTCGTTATCATGTTGGAATACTACCCTGTGGACCAGTCTCCGAAGGGAGGGGATCATACTCTGTTTCAGTATGTCACAGTACATGATGGCATTCATGGTTCCCTTAATGAACTGTAGCTCCCCAGTGCCGGCAGCACTCTTGAAGCCTCAGACCATGACACTCCCACCACCATGCTTGACTGTAGGCAAGACACACTTGTCTTTGTACTCCTCGCTAGGTTGCCGCCACACACGCTTGACACCATCTGAACCAAATAAGTTTATCTTGGTCTCATCAGACCACAGGACATGGTTCTAGTAATCCATGTCCTTAGTCTGCTTGTCTTCAGTAAACTGTTTGCAGGGCTTTCTTGTGCATCATCTTTAGAAGAGGCTTCCTTCTGGGACGACAGCCATGCAGACCAATTTTATGCAGTGTACGATGTATGGTCTGAGCACTGACAGGCTGACCCCCCACCCCTTCAACCTTTGTAGCAATGCTGGCAGCACTCATACATCTATTTCCCAAAGACATCCTCTGGATATGATGCTGAGCACATGCACTCAACTTCTTTGGTCGACCATGGTGAGGCCTGTTCTGAGTGGAACCTGTCACGGTAAACCGCTGTATGGTCTTGGCCATGAGCTGCGGTTCAGTTTCAGGGTCTTGGCATTCTTCTTATAGCCTAGGCTATCTTTATGTAAAGCAACAATTCCTTTTTTTCAGATGCTCAGAGAGCTCTTTAACATGAGGTACCATGCTGAACTTCCAGTGACCAGTATGAGAAAGTGAGAGTGGTAACACCAAATTTAACACACCTGCTCCCCATTCACACCTGAGACCTTGTAAACCTAATGAGTCACATGACACCATGGAAAATGGCTAATTCTGCCCAATTTGGACATTTTCACTTAGGGGTGTACTCACTTTTGTTGCCAGCAGTTTAGACATTAATGGCTGTGTGTTGAGTTATTTTGAGGGGGCAGCAAATTTACACTGTTATACAAGCTGTGCACTCACTACTTTACATTGTAGCAAAGTGTCATTTCCTCAGTGTTATCACATGAAAAGATATCATAAAATATTTACAAAAATGTGAGGAGTGTATTCACTTTTGTGAGATACTGTATACATCATTCAACATAGCATATAAAGCACAGTGGTCAGGACTATGTCATTTACAACAAAGGTACAGCATGCAAGGGTCATGATTGTGTAATGAACAACATAGTCCTGGTGGACTATTAAAAACGAGACTGATTAAATAACTCACCTTTTTTTTATATGTATTACAAATTTAATGCTTGTCCCCTTCAATATATTCCCCATTTGCACTAATACATTGCTGCAGTCTTGTTTTCCACTGGTCGAAGGCATGGAGAAAATCAATTTCTGTCAGCTATTTCAACACATCCACTGTTTTCTTCTTTACCGCATCAACTGACTCAAAACGTGTCCCTTTAAGCACTGATTTATCTTTTGGGAAAAGATAAAAGTCGCATGGTGCTAAATCGGGCGAATATGTTCAAGTGTTCAAATACTAGAAGATTCAGGTTTCGTCACAAGTGATTACTTTATGAAACAGGTTTGGATCTGCGTCAAGTTGCTGCAGAATGTCAACACAACATTCCTTGTGACGTTCTTTTTGCTCTGGTGTGAGAACTCTTGGGACCATCTTTGCGTCATGCTAAGATCCTTGTGCAAAATTTTCCATGCGGTGTCTTTGTCAAGGTTCACGGATTCAGCTGTCATTCGAACACTGAGTCGTAGTCTTTTCGAATAATCTGACTGATTTTTACTAAATTTTCTTTGGTTCTTGAAGTGCGAGGTCGTCCAGGGCATTCATCATCTTTGACATTCTCGCGTCCCTCGCAGAATCTTTTGTGCCACTCAAACATGCGCGCGAGACAGGCCGTCATTCTCAGAAGCTGTAGTAAGCATTTGAAAACATTCTGATGGTGTTTTGTGCAATTTTACAAAAAATTTCAAATTGACACGTTGTTCAACTTTTAAACTTAGCATTTTTTTGGCACACTACAGAAAACACAACCAAACTAAATGGCGACTCACAATCAACTGAACGTCATAGAGTGTTGCTGCTTGTCATGCAGGTTCAAACATGTTCAAGGTCACCACACATTTAGTTGTAACCGGTTCTGGCTGTTTTGTTTACTAGGTGGGATCACAGTCTCCTTATGTAATAGACATACCTCGTATACTGTACAGGGGTCAGGGCTATGTAGCACACCCCTTAAAAAGCTGCCTGTGAATTTGGTCCTATATCCCCCTTATTAGCACACACAGCCAGGCACACAACATTTTCTTCATTCTTTCACTGGCTCAGAAAACAGTCTGTGGGTTCTTTTAGAGTTTTTATTGGAATGGGATCTTGGATGGGGATAGGGAGCATGGGATATCCCTGGTAAACTGGGTGAACTGTAACTAGAACAACTTGAGGACTCTTCAACTTCTGCCTGTGCTTTACACTCTAATGGCTGCGCTTGTGGCTGCTCTTCACACAATGCTGGCTGCCCTTATACTACAGGATTCCCAATACTGATAGTGACCTGTATTCTCTCAGGAGATTAAAAGCTACACAATGTCACTTCTTCTTAGCATGGAGTGGTCGTTTACTTACTAAAGCCCCATAAACGCGGGCCTACAAGCGACATCAGGCAAGTAAAAAAAAACAAAAAAACAGCTGTGTGTATGGTACACTGTCCGACAAAGGCAGCCATTTGGCTGGCTCCTGTCTGACGAGCATGCTGGAAAACCAGCAGCCAACTGGCTCCCAATCAGCACTCTTAGCCAATGGCGGGAGTGCTGATGAGAGTGTTCTGGTGGGGGGGGGGGGGCCCACAGGAGGTTGGAGTTCTTCCCACCAACTTCCTCTTAGCTCTCTCCAGTGAGCCTCCTCCTGACCCAGCTCAGTCCCTGGACAAAGCATCTTTGGTAGGCCTCCAGTTAAGCCTAGCTGGGACCTCAATGTCTTCACTCTGGCTTTTCTAGCTTTTCTGCCCCAAGGGCAGAACCCTAACACAGAGGTCTCCTACTACATGACTGGACCAGGAACACTGCCCTGCTACACAGGCCTCAGACTACTTATGGGCTCTCCTTCCACCTTCTGAGCACACCTCCCCAGGCATTGGTTGAAGTTCCAAAAATATTAAGGCTGCCTGTTCTGCTCTCCCTCCCACTATCCTCCTAGAAGTCTCCAGAAGACAAGGGGAAGAAGCAAAACAGCAGCCTATGAAAAATTGAGCAACCATAAGCAATTAACCCCTGTTTACACAGAGGAGCCAAACTAAATGTTCCTAGCAGCCTACTTTAAACTAGGTGTGTGCTACAACCATGTACACTACCACAGAGTATACAGTGAAGAGGTTAGGACTGTGTTAGATAATTTTAAGTGTACAGAGTAAAGTGGTCAGGTCTATGAAATGTACTACCTAGGCAGGCCATACACGGTGCAAATTTCTTTCCTGCAACCATGGGTTGCAGAAAAGAAATTTGTAAGAATTCCCCATCAACACTGACAGTGCCTCACTGGGAGATGACAGTGATTGTCGCTATTTGTCACTGATTGAGGCTATAGCAGCCACTAGCGATAATCGCAAGAGAATCCGGCTGGCTGGTTGTACCCAAGTTGATCAATCAACTTGGTGCATTCAGCCTTCCCAATAACAGTTCGAATCTCGGCCGGTTCCTGCTGAACCCGGCTGAGATTCGAACAATGTATGGCCGGCCGTAGTGTATGAAATGCAGGGATCAGATCTATGTAATGTACAGTAAATAGGCCAGGACTATGTACAACAGAGCATATTATACAGTGAAGGGTAGGGACATAGTGCTATTTACATTGCTTGTAAAGGGCACTATGTCCCTATATCCAATTGTTGGTGCAGTTCAAGGTTTCTTAGCTGAATGAGAACAGTTGTGGATTTACCCTGAAATAGTTTAAGGTCCAGTAGAGCAATTTTTTTAAAGTTATCTTATCTATTTCTATACTTAAGTTGGCCATAAAGGGGCAGATGTTTCAATGACAGCAACTGGAAGTGAGATATAAGCCCATCTTTACTAGACCACACCACTGTGATCTTTTCCTGGAAAGAAATGCAGAGGCACAGAAAAAAGAAATGTTTGAAATCCGGTTTCGCAGAAATTTTATAATTGGTTGGAATGTTCCTGTGTTCGATAATGAGCTTCTGACACTTGGATGTGCTCATCATCTCTTAGTTAACCAGTATACAGGTAAATAGTTTCAAACGATGGTTGTCACACTACTTGAGATGCTTGGATTTTGGATCATCCTCCTTAAACATCCTGGCCCATTTCAACCACCTCCATCATACAGCTCATCATCCTACTACTCCTCTCAAGGTAGCCTCTTACGCAGCCTAACTTTATTTCCTTTTTCACTTCTCTGTTATACATCCTGTCTTGCTTCACAAGGTCTCAATAACATGCTGTGGTGTTACACAATCAAAAACATCTTTCTGTATTCAGCACTGATCAAATACCTCAACCACCTGCTGTTTGCCTCATGGTCTTTTGATACACCTCAAAAAACTGCTGCCGTTGCTTCACTGTCATCTGTCAAGGCTTGATGGCTTTGTCCCTGGCTTGGAATACAGAAGAACAGCCAAATGCCATTTCTACAGTTTTGTAAGCTTGTAATGCTCGATAAATTCCACAAATATCTGTATCATATTTATACTATATAGTACTCCTGCCACACATTATCAAAATATATATGGGCAGACACCGCTTGAACTTATTTTATGATATAATCTTTTTTTATTATGTCCTACAATATTCTCTTGCACATATCTGCATCAAGTGACACCTCAATTCAGGTAAGAATAAACATAAACTGTCCATATGCTCATTATACTTCTATAAAAGCCTGTTGTCTCAGCAAGAATTTTCAGCATGAACTACTGACTCCCGCTTTCCTATAAATTATTATTATACAGGAGTTATAAATTACAATATATTCACAAAGTACTCTAGTGTCCATTTACATTACCAAGGCCCCAGTGGTAAACTGCAACTTGATCACTAGAGAGAATTACCAGCCTAGTGCAGACACATATTTCAAAGATGAACTCTGAGCAAATAGCTAAATACACATGTAGCGCCCTGGGGTTTAGTCAGGAGCTCCTCACCAAATTCCTTGTCAGGAGTAGCTACTGTAGTTAATTGCTAGAGATCCATTGATTTCTCCCTAAGTTTGGCCTGGTTGTCTTTTCTCTTCTACCACAGGTGGGCGGGCACTTGGAGGTATTAGGTTGAGAAGGACAACTCAAGGTCAGGTTATGGGTATATGGGGTATCTCAGCCAATGGGCAGGGGTTTTCTTGAATCCCTTGGCCTGCTGGGAGAGCCTATATATTTGATGGAGTCAGGTGATCTTTGTTCTGCGCCACCCGGACTGCTGTCTGAGTGGACGTGTGTTGTCTGCCCCGGGCTGCTAGGCCAGAATTTGGGCTTATCCCGGGGGCATTTGGCTGCCAGGCTGTGTGAGGGCCTATCCAGAAGCAAGAGGGCAGCGCAGGGGTGGGACTGCGGCTTGCAGTCCAACCGAAAGTGACAGTTCTGCCGGTCGGAGAACCTGTCATGGTCGGAGGTAGAAGGGAAGCTGTCGCCACTAAGGGGCCATCCACCTTTACCAGGGACCACCGTTAGTAACTGAAGCAAGTACCGGAGCAGTATTCTCACCGAACGGGCATGGTGGAGAATCGGGAAACTTCAGGCGGTGATCAAGTCAGGGACCCAACCAGTGGAGGTGACGCTTGTAGAGCAGCCTTGTGTGTCAGGCTAGGGACCGAGCCGGTCAGCGGGAGTGAAGCATGTAGGTATCCGAAGTGCCAAGCTAGAGACCCAGCAGGGAAGCGTAGGTGACGCTTGAGGGAGATACCACCGCAAAAGCCTTGAGGAGCTCATGGGATTCAGAGTCAGTGAATCAGAGAGTCCAGTGAGAGACTATGAGCTCAAGGGGCTGAAGAACTACAAGGAGAAGTTGTAGTAGAGCTGAGAGAATTGTTACGTTTGAATTAGGAACTTTTAAGTACTGTTGCCTTAGGCGACAGCAATCCTGCATGTGCAGAAGTGGCACCCTACTGGGGCCTTTCCCTGTACAGCAGTCCTCCTATTGAAGTTTCGAAGTCTGCCAATTGTGTTTGCAACTATCTAAGGGTGTCCTGGCCTTAACCCTCTTTCCCCTAAAACATATAAAAAGGACTGTCAAAAGAAATAAAACCTCTTTTACATCCAAGAAGTGTCTGGCGCCCAATGACTCTTATCACCTTTGCACCCACTATGCCTCACAACCCACTACATATTGAAGGATGTCAGCTATCTTTGGCCTTGAAGTTTCTCATTAGACCAAAAAAGAAAAAAGACTTGGCTACACACATTTGCTTTACTCATGTGGGTTCCATTTTACCTACTAAAGGATGTGTATTTCTGTCCATACAGTCCTGCGATTTACACAGCTCTGCTAGACAGCCGAGCTGGATAGGTGACCTGACTTTTCTTAGCCTAATCAACTCACTGTCTCCAGCTTGTGATTAAACAGTGAAGGAGCAGCAGCACCAAACCGGCAAGCTCATCCCTTTGTTTGATCCTCTCATCATCATTTTCCATGTGGCCCTATCCCAGATAACAAGGATAACTTGCCACAAATTTGTGGCAGTGTTGAATTGTAAGTCTCTTAACATGCTGCACACTTTCACTGGCAAGTTGTAGACTTGCAGAGCACTTGAAGCACAAGTTCTAGTTGACACTATTCCAATTTGTATCAAATTTGCATGACAAGTGTCTAGCAAGAGCAAAGTTGCAGTGGCGAGTCTACTGCAAGAACTCTGCAAGTTTATAGCATGAAAATTCAGCCACGGTGACTCCTGTGGTGGGCTGACTATTGCACAGCATAACTGAATCAGAACTTGCAGCCGACTTGCGCAATGTTTGCAAAGAAAGTTGATCTGGAGTCATGCAAAGCGGACTTACTGCAATTGTGCAACAAACTTGTGAAGCCGGGCAAGTCTAGCAGGAGCTTAGCAAGTCAGTTTCAAACTTGAAGCACAATTGCTTGCTATCTGGGATCTGGTCAGTGATGTCACAAGGATCCCTAACCCTTTGTTATGTGCAGCATAGCTCTCAACTGGCCCTGATTTCAAGGGACTGTCCCTGATTTCGAGGGACTGTCCCTGAATTGGAACAATGTCCCTCTGTCCCTCTTTCCTCCTCATTTGTCCCTCATTTTGGTTTGATTCATATACTGTAGTTGTATATAAAATGCACTTTTTATCTTTCAAAAAGTGTTTCCCAGTGCTAAACCTTTCATCCAATTTCTAAATGGCTGCGTTTGTAAATTTCAAAAGTCAATATAAAGGAATAGTAGTGGTAAAAAAAAGCACTTGTGGATTTAATTAACCTTTTTTTGGGGTTAATTCTCCTTTAAGGGGTTGTGGCAGGGGGCGTGTCCTATGCCTACATACGTTTGTTAGTAGCTGTCCCTCATTCCTATGTCAAAATGTTGGGAGGTATGTGTGCAGCTGTGGGGCATTCCCTGGTTGCAGGTGATTGAGCCAGTGGCCTGCTATCATGTAACAGTTTCCACAAGTTTGAACCTAACTGGGTTCAGGTCAAACCTTAGATCTCACTACTTATGAGCAGATGTGCACTGCAGCACAGCTGATTGGTTCTTAGTGCTACCCTTCTCTCTCTCAAGTTCGACTGATACATCAAATTTAGGCAGTGACACATCTGCTTGGCGTTTGACCTTATGTTTTTTAGACTGCTTTCACACTGAAAGCGCCGCTCGTTAAAAACTCCCGTTTTGCCGTGCTTTCAAAGTGTTTTACAGGCGCTTTGAAAGCGCTGCCCATTCATTCCAATGGGCAGGGCGTTTTGGGAGTGCTAAATACAGCGCTCCCAACCCTCCCCAAAGATTCTGCTTGCAGGACTTTTCGGAACGTCCCACTTTTTCTGTTTCAAATGACACTTTATGAACTGATATACAGTGTCTTGAAAAAGTATTCATACACCTTGAAATTTTCCACATTTTGTCATGTTACAACCAAAAACATAAATGTATTTTATTGGAATTTTATGCGATAGACCAACACAAAGTGGCACATAAGTGAAGTTGAAGGAAAATGATCAATGGTTTTCCAAATAAATATGTGAAAAGTGTGGCATGCATTTGTATTCAGCCCTCCTGAATACAAATGCACGCCATACTGTGTAGAACCACCTTTCGCTGCAATTACAGCTGCAAGTCTTTTTGGGTATGTCTCTAAAGCCGTGTACACACGACCGGACTTTTCGACCGGACTGGTCTGACAGAACGAATCCGTCGGACAATCCGACCGTGTGTGGGCTTCATCGGACCTTCAGCGGACTTTTTCTGTCGAAAATCAGATGGACTTTAGATTTGGAACATGTTTCAAATCTTTCAGATGGACTCGAGCCCGGTTGAAAAATCTGTTTGTCTGTATGCTAGTCCGACGGACAAAAAAGGACGCAAGGGCGGCTACTGGCTATGAACTTCCTTATTCTAGTCCATTTGTACGTCATCACGTTCAAACCAACGGACTTTTGACGCTGAAAAGTCCGCTCGTGTGTACGCGGCATTACAGCTTTACACATCTAGAGTGACATTTTTGCCCATTCTTCTTTGCAAAGTAGCTCAAGCTCTGTCAGATTTGATGGAGAGCGTCTGTGAACAGCATTATTCAAGTCTTGCTACAGATTCTCAATTGAATTTAGGTCTGGACTTTGACTGGGCAAATTATAACACATGAATTTGCTTTGAGCTACACCATTTAATTGTAGCTCTGGCTGTATGTTTAGGGTTGTTGTCCTGATGGAAGGCGAGCTTCGATCTTAGGTCTTTTGTAGACTCTAACAGGTTTTCTTCTAATGCCGCGTACACACAAGCAGAATTTCCGTCAGAAAAAACTTGGATGGTTTTTCCGACAGAATTCCGCTCAAGCTTGCCTTGCATACACACTTTCACACAAAAGATCTCTGAACTTTCGACCGTCACGAACGCGGTGACGTACAACACTACGACGAGCCGAGAAAATGAAGTTCAATGCTTCTGAGCATGCGTCAAATTGTTTCTGAGCATGCGTGATTTTTTGCACGTCCGAATTTCATACAGACGAATGCATTTTCAGATAGGAACTTTTTCCGACTGAAAAATAGAGAACCTGCTCTCAGTCTTTTGCTGGCTGGAATTCTGCCAGCAAAAGTCCGATGGAGCATACACACGGTCGGTATTTCTGACCAAAAGCTCACATCTGATTTTTGCTGGTGGAATTTCTTATCCTGTGTACGCGGCATTAGATTGCCCTGTTTTTGGTCCAGCCATCTTCCTATCAACTCTGACCTGCTTCCCTGTCCCCGTTGAAGAAAAGCCTCCCCACAACATGATGCTGCCACCACTATGTGTTTTGCTTTTAGGCAAAAAAGTACAATTTTGGTCTCATCTGACCAGAGCACCTTCTTCCACATGTTTGCTGTGTCCCCCACATGGGGGCTGTTGGGAGGGTGTCATTTTTGGTTGTACTCTGCTAGCCTATGCATCATGTACCTGTGACCCTTGCACTCTGTGCATAATGCACTCCTGAATAAAATGATCACTCAATAAAGCTTTGGACCCATTCTGGAGATCCATGGTGTGCTGGTGACATTCTCTCACTCTAATTGTCTTCGGATCCAGCTGGTGGTCAGTGCAGCACCATTTACATATACAGCCATTTTGCAGGAATATGTGCATTGGGAATATTTTGTTTTACTCCTGTACTCTGACCTCTGCACTGTATACAATAACCGCTCTTGACTTCTGTACTCTGTATGTGTTCCTGACCCCTGCACTTGGTTTTTAATGTATTCCTGATTCTTGCGATAACCACTCCTGATCTCTGCTCTCCGTGCAAAAACCATTCTGGTCCCTGCACTCTATGCATTACCCACTCCTGACCCTGCACTCTATTTGTTCCACATTACTGACCTCTGACTCCATGACCTGATCTCTGCATCCTGTGTGATATGCACTCCTGGCTCCTGGACTCTGTGTTGCGCACTAATGGCCCCTGCAATCTGTCTCATTTGTATTTCTGAGCCCTGCACTCTGTGTGTTATGCCCTCCTGAGCATTGGACTCCGTGCATTTGTTTGAAAAGAACAACAGCATGTAATGTAAAGTTGTTAATAAACTGACAATACTGTATGCCATATACCTATCTATCCAGCAGGTGGCGCTGTGGTATTATAGTGTATAGTTCTTATAGTCTATGATATAACAGGATGTATTGTCTATCTTTGCTCAATGAACTCGTTTGTGTTCTCTTCCTGTTTGTCTCCATGATGATAAAAGGCATGTAATATATTTCTCCATAAAAGTAAAGCCGTTTGCTGTATCCAAGAAGCTTCCAAAGTATAATTTCAAAACTCAGCTAAAAGCATTACCCTGCTCTCTCTGTGATGCCCACCCCTGTGATCTGCGTGATATGCACTTCTAAGCCCTTCACTTTCTGTGTCATGCACTCCTGATCCCTTCATTCTATGCGTTACGCATTTCTGAGCCCTGCCTTCTGAGGCACTCTTATGCACTCTTGGCCCCTGCATTATCTACAGTACACATTCCTGCACTCTGTGTTATACTCGCTTCTGAGCTCTGCACTCCGTATGTTACACATTCCTGAGCCCTGCACTCTGTGTGTTATGCATTCCCGAGCCCTGTGCAATATCAACTCCTGAACCCTGCACTCTGTGGGTTACCCATTCCTGCACTCCTGGCACTCCTGGCACTCTGTGTAATATGTATTTCTGAAGTTGTGTGATAACCACTCCTGACCCCTGAAATCTATGCAACCACTCCTGGTCTCTGCACCCTATGTGATACATACTCCTGAGCCATACACTCTGAGCACTTTTGTCAGGGCTGGGCTCAGCCCTTTCTTCTCTAAGCTGGCCGCTCAGCTGTCGGCTAATTGCCAGCTCCTATCCCTCCACAGTGACTCACCTGTTGACATCCTGCTCGTCAGTCCTGCCTACTTAAGCCATCCAGTCTTGATGATCTCTGCCTTCGCCTTGGTCACATCTCTAGAGACGCTTTCCTGTGTTCCTCTTAAAGACTTGCTTGGCTGACATTCCTTCTGGCTCCAGATCCTGCTTGCTGTTCTATTACGCTCTTCTCTGGTGTTCCCTGATGTTTTGGCTTGTCTGACTATCTGTTCCGGTTCCTGAACTCTGGCTATGTTTTGACTACTTTTACTCTGTTTACCCTTTTTTATTATTTCTAAACAAGTGCGATTTAACTGTACTTCTGTTTCAGTCTGATTCATGGTTTCTGACAGTAGGTGAAGGCCATGAATTCAGAAGATGCAGTGAATCCACTTGTTGGTAATAAAGCTGATGAGCAGGATCACCGCATGGATCAGTTTGCCATGGCGTTACAAATGCTCCTGAGGCGCACAGCTCACCTGGAATCTTCCACTATGGCTGCTCTGGTACAACCTGTGCTGCTCTGTGTACAACCAGGCCGTCCCTGCTGCTGCTCCAGTCTCTGTGCAGGCATCCGCCTCCAGTCCAATGCAGAGGGTTTCTCAACCAGGTTGAGATATACTTTGAGATGCTGCCCCAGGCGTTTCCCACAGACAGAAGCAAAGTAGGTTTTGTGATATCTTTGCATTCTGAATGTAAGAAACCATGAAATCAGGCCGAGACAGAAGTACAGTTAAATCACACTTGTTTAACCACTTCCCGCCCAAAGACGTCATATGACGTCTTTGACTTTCAGTGGGAATATCTGAATGATGCCTGCAGCTACAGGCATCACTCAGATATCCTTGTTTTCAGCCGGCTATTGTGTGCACCATAAGAATGATCATAGTGGCAGTTCTGCTGTTTGATCGTTCTTACAGGAGACGGGAGGGGACATCCCTCCTCTCCTGCCGCCATCCGGTGCTTCTCCGGGCTCTCCCGTGCCATCGGGGACCCGGAAAAAGAATCGGCAGCCGCCGGATGATGACCATAGATATGTCACCAGTCATCTCTATGACCGTCAGAGGACCGGGTGCGATGTTATGACGTCACTTCCGGGCCGCGGATGTAAACAAAGCTGCGATCGCGGCTGGTAAGCATGAGATTGTGGATTTGTTTTTCTGATCTCATACTTTCCAGCCTGAAGGAGAGATGTGGGTTCTTATTGACCCCGCATCTCTTTATAAAGAGGACCTGTCACGAACGATTCCTATTACAAGGGATGTTTACATTTCGTGTAATAGGAATAAAAGTGATCAAAAAAAAAAAATGTAAAAGAAAGTGTAAAAAAAAAGTAAAATAAAAAAAATATTTAAAAAATTGAATTTTAAACGCCCCTTAACTCGTGCTCAGAAGCGAATGCACACGTAAGTCCCGCCCACGTATGTAAACGCTGTTCAAACCACACATGTGAGGTATCACCATGGGCGTTAGAGCACAAGCAACAATTCTAGCACTAGACCTCCTCTGTAACTCTAAACATGTAACCTGTAAAAAATGTTAAAGCGTCGCCTATGGAGATTTTTAAGTACTGAAGTTTGGCGTCATTCCATGAGTGTGCGCAATTTTAAAGCGTGACATGTTGGGTATCTATTTACTCGGCATAACATTATCTTTCACATTTTCTACAAAAATTGGGCTAACTTTACTGTTTTGTTACTTTTTAAATCATGAAACTGTTTTTTTTTCCAGAAAAAGCGTTTGAAAAATTGTTGCGCAAATACCGTGTGAGATAAAAAGTTGCAACAACCGCCATTATATTCCCTAGGGTGTCTGCTAAAAAAATATATATAATGTTTGGGGGTTCTTAGTAATTTTCTAGCAAAAAAATTATGATTTTTACAACCCCTGGCAAAAATTATGGAATCACCAGTCCCTGAGGATGTTCCTTCAGTTGTTTATTGTTGTAGAAAAAAAGCAGATCACAGACATGGCCAAAAACTAAAGGCATTTCAAATGGCAACTTTCTGGCTTTAAGAAACATTAACAGAAATCAAGAAAAATAATTGTGGTGGCCAGTAACAGTTAGATTTATAGAACAAGCACAGGGAATAAATTATGGAACCACTCAACTCTAAGGAAAAAATTATGGAATCATGAAAAACAAACAAACAAAATAACACTCCAACACATCACTAGTACTTTGTTGCACCACCTCTGGCTTTTATAACTGCTTGCAGTCTCTGAGGCATTGACATAATGAGTGATAAACAGTACTCTTCATCAATCTGGCTCCAGCCTTCTCTGATTGCTGTTGGCAAATCATCTTTGCAGGTTGGAGCCTTGTCATGGACCATTTTCTTTAACTTCCACCACAGATTTTCAATTGGATTGAGATCCGGACTGTTTGCAGGCCATGACATTGACCTTATGTGTCTTTCTTCAAGGAATTTTTTCACAGTTTTTGCTCTATGGCAAAATGCATTATCATCTTGATAAATGATTTCATCATCCCCAAACATCCTTTCAAGAGATGGGATAAGAATAGTGTCCAAAATTTCAATGTAAACCTGTGCATTTATTGAAGATTTAATGACAGCCATCTCCCCAGTGCCTTTACCTGACATGCAGCCCCATATCATAATTGACTGTGGAAATTTGCATGTTTTCTTCAGACAGTTGTCTGCATAAATCTCATTGGAGGAGTGCCAGAATAGGCCAGGGATGGAAGTGGTTAATAATAAAAGTAAAAAGAACAAACGTAGTCAAAACATAGCTAAAGTTCAGTAACCGGAATGGATAGTCAGCCAAGCCAGAAGTCAGGGATCAATGTAGTGGAACAGCAAGCAGGATCTGGAGCCAGAAGGGATGTCAGCAAAGCAAGTCTTAAACAGGATCGCAGGAGATAGTTTCTGTGGTGTGACCAAGGTGAAGGCAGAGCTCCTCTGGACTGGACGGCTTAAGTAGGCAGGACTGACAAACAGGATATCATCAACAGCTGGGGAACTGTGGAGAGATAGGAGCTGGCAATTAGCCGACAGCTGAGCGGCCAGCTCAGAGAAGGAAGGGCTGAGCCCAGCCCTGACACTGAGAGAGCCTTGGCCTGGGCAAATTCTCTATAGGAGACACAAAAACCTGTTGAACTGAGTTTGCGACTTCTTTTAAAAGGGTATTTGACGTTCCTTATGGTGGTTGATTGGTTTTCGGAAATGTCCCATTATATTCCACTTAAGAAGTTGCCCACTTCTAAGGAACTGGCTTCTATTTTTGCTCTGGAGATTTTTTGCTTACATGGGCTACCTAAGGTGATTGTCTCGGACAGGGGTAGTCAGTTTTGTCCCTGGTTCTGGCAAGCCTTTTGTGCACAGCTGGGAATTCAGCTTGCTTTCTCCTCTGCGTATCACATGTAGTCTAATGGGGCCCCAGAACGAGCCAATCAGTCCTTGGAGCAATTCTTACGTTGCTATATTTCTGACCATCATAACAACTGGTCAGATCTTTTACCATGGGCAGAGTTTGCTCATAATATTGCCTTAAATTCTGCTTCCCGATTGTCCCTGTTTATGGCGAACTATGGTTTCCAACCTTCCATGTTGCCTGACTCATTTGTTCCGCAGAGTATTCCTGCGTTAGAGGAGCATCTCCGTGGTCTTCACTCCACTTGGGCACAAGTCCGGGAGACTTTGCGACATGCTTATGATAGGTACAGACTCCATGCTGACCGCAGACGCCTGCCTGCACCTTCCTACCAGGTTGGGGACAGGGTCTGGCTGTCATCTCGCAACCTCCAACTTCGTGTTCCCTCTCTGAAGTTTGCACCTCGGTTTTTTGGGCCTTTCCGTATTCTTAGCAGGATTAACCCAGTGGCTTATGCATTAGACCTTCCTTCTAATATGCATATTTTGAATGTATTTCATGTCTCCTTATTTTTAAACCTTTGGTCTGCAACTGCTTTACCACCTCTGTGCCTCGTCCTCACCCTGTACAGGTTGAGACCCATGAGGAGTATGACGTACAGTCCATTGTTGACTCCCGTAGGTTCCGTGGGCGCATACAGTACCTGGTTGCATTGGAAAGGGTACAGTCCGAAGGAACACTCTTGGGTCTTATCCTCGTATGTACATGCCCCTGTCCTCCTCCGTGATTTCCATAGACATTTTCCCCTCAAGCCCGGTGGTCCTCCGAGGGGGAGGGGTCATTGAAGAGGGGGTACTGTCAGGGCTTCATAGTGACTCACCTGTTGATGATATCCTGCTCATCAGTCCTGCCTACTTAAGCTATCCAGTCCGGATAATCTCTGCCTTCGCCTTGGTCACATCTCTAGAGACGCTCTCCTGTGTTCCTGTTAAAGACTTGCTTGGCTGACATTCCTTCTGGCTCCAGATCCTGCTTGCTGTTCTACTACGCTCATCTCTGGCTCCCTGACGTTTTGGCTTGTCTGATTATCCGTTCCGGTTCCTGAATTCTGGCTATGTTTTGACTACGTTTACTCTGTTTACCTTTTTTTATTATTATTAAACAAGTGTGATTTAACTTAATTGTACTTCTGTCTCAGTCTGATTCATGGTTTCTGACAACTTTGCACTCCTGATCCCTGCACTTTGTGCATTATACATATCGAACCCCTGTATTTTATGTGTCAACAACTCCTGACCTCTGCACTGTCTGTTACACATTCCTGACCCTTGCGCCCTGTGTGTTACGCACACCTGACCCCTGTACTCTGTGCAATAACCACTCTTGACCCCTGCACTCAGTGCGATATCTACTCCTGAACCCTGAACTCTGCACGGCAACCTCTCATGACTCCTGCACTCTTTGAGCTGTGCACTCTGTGTGATATTTACTCTTGAGCCCTGCATTCTGTGCATTATGCCCTCCTGATCAATGAACTCATGCGCTACGCATTCCTGGCCTTTCACTCTCTGTGTTACACACTCCTGGCCCCTGCACTTTGTGTGATATACATTCCTGAGAGTGTATTATGCACTTCTCAGCCTTGGACTCTGTGCATTATGCATGTCTGACTCCTGCACTCTGAACGTTATGCACTCCTGGCATCTCTATGTTACGCACTCCTTGCCCCTATGCTCTGTGCACTTCCCACACTAGAGCCTTGCATTATGTTTGTTACATACTACTGATGCCCATACTTTGTGCGATAACCACTCCTGACCCCTGTACTCTGTGTCATACGTACTCCTGACCAATAAAATCTGTGCATATGCACTTCTGAGCCCTGCACACTCTGCGTTACATACTTCTGAGCCCATCACCCTGTGTGCTATGCACTGCTGGCCCCTGAACTCTCTGGGGGGAATTCAATAAAGCCACTGCGCCACTTTTCAGTTTAATTCATGAAGCATCTGCAACACTTTTGGTTCGAAGTTGGGGACTGGGAAAAAGAGCTGGACACAGTCTATTCAGGAGCCCGACAGGGTGGTAGATACAGCACTGTATGTGCCACAAGAGGTGAAGAATTGACTTCCTTGTGCAGTGGAGCAGATATTCTTCCGGGCTGGAAGGGCACAACTGAGGTTTCAGAGGTTTGTCTCCTTTGTCAAACCCCAAGGCCTTGTACATCACT
Source organism: Aquarana catesbeiana (assembly GCF_042186555.1). Taxonomy (NCBI): domain Eukaryota; kingdom Metazoa; phylum Chordata; class Amphibia; order Anura; family Ranidae; genus Aquarana; species Aquarana catesbeiana. The sequence continues at coordinate 279,210,530 of NC_133324.1, forward strand.
TCTTCGTTTCTGTTGTTATCCAATGGGCAGATTATCCCTTCACTTCATGTTCTGTTAAAAAACGGTCACCAGCAAAGAAAGTGAGGGAAAATCTCTCTATGTAGAAACAAACAACAATAAAAATATGGCAGAAGTTCTATTCTTTCCTCACTCTACTCAAAGAAACATTTGGATTGGAACGTTAAAATGAATATTTAACTGTAGTTAACGAAGAATACAATAATAGTCTGGCTTCTTAAAGTCTTTGAAGAAAGCTGATTAACAAGGCCCACAGCAATAGACTACCTGTGTGCAGTAGTAAGGAATTATACATTTGTGTAGAGGCTAAAGAATTCTAAGCCTGCTGTCCTGAACCAGAACTAGACGCCATGACAGCCAATTCCTTTTGTCTTCTCACATGACCAAAATATAAAAGTGATCATTGATATGAACCAAAAGCATCAGTTAAACAGCTATACAAGTGGCGTCTATTTATTACAATACTACCAACACATGTGCAACATTGAAGGTGAATGGTTCTCCCTCTCTTTATTGATGGCCCCACTGGTCAAAATGAGACTGGGACAGAATTTGTTTGCCCCAATCCTACCCGTTGGCATTACATTGCTGATGTGGGGGAGTTTAACCTCAACAGTTTCTAGTTCTAAAGGTATGGTAATCAGGATTATTGTAATCCTGCTAATGAAGGATACACGTAGAGATAAGGAGAAGGGATTGTTTTCCTGATCATAATTTGACAAAACTCTGCTTGGTGTTTTAGAAGGGAAGGTAAACATTCGGGTAGAAAATATCCCACTGAGTTTTTGAAAAGGTAATTTACTAGGCAAATGATCTGTCTACAAAAGGTATAAGAGACATAAAATTCAGGAAATTTAAAGACAAAGGTAAGAGTTCTTCCTCCCACTTTTACACTAATCCTGTGCAACGCCAGTGTGTCGGTGGCCAAGTTTGTTTCTGAAAAAACAACAGGATAGATTTGTATAACCCAGCCCTGCCTTCTGTCAGTGACGATACCGGAGGATATTTCTGTGTTGAGTCAGCTAGGTTGGTTGCTCATGTAAGCTAGCACCTTTAATTCTTGTGCCAAAGGCATTTCGAAGAATTAAAGCTGCAACGCATGCATAAGGAAGCTATTCATTTTATCATTAATTTATTTCCCTTTGGAAAGTTACCATGCTGGTTTGCATAATTATAATGATTATCTCTGTGTTTCCTCTCTGGCTGAACATGCTGAAATCGCTAATGATTCTGCTCGTGATCTATATGGAGGAGTTAACCCCTTCATTTCCAGGAGAATTTTCAGGAGTATAGAAGCCCTCTGGGCTGGCAGTGTGTTTTTTTTTAAGCACCCTCACTAGGAAACCTTCAACCCTCCAAACATCCCTACAGTAGGCTCTTTTTGTAGAGCAGATGGCATTTCAGTTTGTTTTCAGCAATAACATCTGGGACTAAAGTGCTACGGTTTTAGGGAATGCAGCGCAGCGGACCACTACTATTCTCTAGAGGGGGGAGATTCTTAGTCAATGGTGCACACTCAGCGCTCATTTATTCTTTCCTGGCAAATTAATGCCGTGTAACCCCTGCTGACCCTGAAAGAGTTAATGGCAATATTAATATTCAATGAGATCATGCTTGGCAGAGATTTTTATTGGTGAAAAATGAATTGTCTGGTAACATTTTGGCAGAACTCATAAACCATAGGAGCTGATTTACTAACGTAGTTTTTTTTTTTTTTTAACAATGGGATGTGTTAATTTTACAGTTCCGTTTTGTTGATTTTTTTAACTTTTATATCCGAGAATCTAATTAGATATTTGAAGGCTAGTTTAGAGAAAATTGAGTACTGTCGGTGATACTTTTTTTATTTGCACTAACATACAATTTTTCAGGACAAGCTTTCGGGGTGGGGACACACCCCGAGAGCTTGTCCTGAAAAATTGTATGTTAGTGCAAATAAAAAAAGTATCACCGACAGTACTCAATTTTCTCTGTCACAATTACACTAATATGGCTACAATCAAATCAAGGCTAGTTTATAAATTACACCTTAAGTAGATCAGCTCCTCAGTGTTGAAAGGTACCCACCAAGCATGAATTATAAGAGCTGTCTATGATCACTTGTCCTGGAAAGTCAATGTTCCAGGGCTGTCAATTCTCACCCTTTCTTTCTCACTACGTAGTAAGCCAATGACCTGAAACAAGAACGTGCATCATGTACATATGATTTGCATATGCCTGTTCCAAGAAAGTTGACTCATTAGGAAGAGAAGAAGGGATGAGGATGACAACCCTGGAGCATGGACCTTTCAGATTAAGTCAGTAATGGCATTTCCTATACATTTCCTTTCCCATTACTTCCTGACAGACTCTTTTTTTATTAGCTGGCTTTTACTGTGTTTTTCAGCATAAAGTGAAGAAATTCGAATATATGGGTGGATAAGGGCATGGTTCAGTTAATTATGCCATGCATTTCAGAGTTTAATGCTTATTATTTCCTAACTAAATGTATTCCCATGAAAAATGCATTTGTGTGAAAAAAAGGTACCGCTTGTCATGAAAAATATCCTGTAAGTATAAGATTGCAGCATAAATAAAGCATAAAAATTCCCATACCTTAGCAACCACTCAGACTTAATTTGAAGGTAAAGCACATAGAATAATACCATGTCTTTGCTGATTTGTCCCAATAAGTTGGTTCTTATTCTGCCTTACTGATTAAGTCTGTATTGAACATACAATAAAATACGTGCATGACAATTCTACAACATACTGCCTGTCATTTTCTCTGCTGTCAGTGTTTAAACTGCCAATACATTACACCCACTAGACTTGATGCCTAGTCAGGCAAATTCTTTGTAAATTCATATTGTGTGAACCATACCAAATGTATTTGTTAAAAGGTATGTATAACTTTATCCGGCACACACTAGTATTTTATAGCACCGGCAAGACAGTATAGACCCACAATACAGTATGTACTGCAATACATTGAGCTCACCATACCTTATGCCAAAACTCTGTACCCTATATAAAATTTTTGGTTAGTAACAGATATTCAAAATAGAGAACATAATAAGGGGGAAAAGGCGGGTGCTTTGATTACCAAATTATCAAATACAGCCACTGTGCCCATCAAATACAGCCACTTTGCCATCAAATGCAGCCCCTGTGCCCATCATATGCAGCCACTGTGCCCAGCATATACAGCCACTGTGCCCACCAAATACAGCCACTATGCCCATCGTGTGCAGCCACTGTGCCCACCAAATACAGTCACTGTGCCCATCATGTGCAGCCACTGTGCCCACCAAATACAGCCACTGTGCCCATCATGTGCAGCCACTGTGCCCACTAAATACAGTCACTGTGTCCACCAAATACAGCCACTGTGCCCATCATATGCAGCCACTGTGCCCAGCATATGCAGCCACTGTGCCCACTTAATACAGTCACTGTGTCCATCATATGCAGCCACTGTGCCCAGCATATGCAGCCACTGTGCCCAGCATATGCAGCCACTGTGCCCACCAAATGCAGCCACTGTGCCCATCATATGCAGCCACTGTGCCCACCAAATGCAGCCACTGTGCCCATCAAATTCATCCGCTTGTGCCCAGTATATGCAGCCATTTGTGCCCGTCAAATGCAGCCATTTGTGCCCAGCATATGTAGCCACTTGTGCCCAGTATATGCAGCCACTGTGCCCACCGCCCCCTGATTGGCTGGGAGGAAGGTTAGTGTGAAAATAGCAAAAATTAATTCACTGTCGTCACACAATTGGGTGGAATCAGGGCACACTCTCTGCACCCTGAACCCATCCTATTTTGAAGCCTATTAGAGCCTCTGGCTCTAATTAGGTGCTTCAAAAAGTACCACCCTCTCCCGCCCCCGCCATAGGAATCCATGCGTCTGGCGTCCTGAAAGGGGGCGGGCGCATGGATGGGGGGGCGGCGCCCGTGCGCCCACAATGCACGGGCCGCCACTGGAAATATCACATCTATGACAGAGGGAACTTTTTCCTTTAAAGTGGTTGTAAACTTTAGATATGAAATATGAACAAAACATATGCCTCTATTTTGTACTTGCCTCAATCCAAGGCACTAATGCCGCGTACACACGACTGGAATTTCGTCCCACAAAAGACGGACAAGAGTTTTGGGTTGGAAAATGCAACCGTGTGTATGCTCCATCGGTCTTTTGCTGGCGGAATTCCAGACAGCAAACGAGTGAGAGCATGCTCTCAATTTTTCGGTCTGGAAAAGTTCCTATCTGAAAATGCGATCGTCTGTGGTAATTCCAACGTGCAAAATCCCTACGCATGCTAGGAAACAATTCGACGCATGCTTGGAAGCATTGAACTTCATTTTCTCGGCTCGTTGTATTTTTGTACAACACAGCATTCTTGACGGTCGTAATTTCAGCAAACGTTTGCGCGACTGTGTGTATGCAAGGCAAACTTGAGCGGAATCCCGTCGGAAAAGCCGTCATATCATTTTTCCGATGAGAAATCCGCTTGTGTGTACGCGGCATTAGTGTCATTTCTGTCAACTGCTCCATTCCTCTGCTATCAGCATGAGTCACTTCTGATGAGTTTTCCTGAGACCAAGAGAAAAAAAGTGATAGGGAGTGATCTCCAGCTGATTGACAGCCTCAGCTATGTTCCTGTGTGCTGTGTGAAGGGGGCTGTGTCACTTCCCTCCAATCAGCTCTCAGAGCTCTCCTCACTGAGAACTGCAGGGTGCAACTTCAGCTCTCTGCCCCCTTTTTTCTGGCAGCTCAGACAAGCTTTTTAAATTCTGGACTTTGAAAGGATATAGAGAAGAGAAGACTGCAGTTAAACAGGTACAAGTTTTGTAGGAGGATTTGTTTAATCTCAGTGTATCACCTGAGCCCAGTCACTTCACTGGGTATATGTGAGGGTTTACAACCATATTAAAGACTAAGCATGCTGGCCCTATATATAGTAGCTGAACATAAGCAAGTGATATGTGATTGACTTGAGTATTGCTTGCGACAATTCAGCTGTGCACAGAGGCAGTATGAAGTTTGCTGGATTCATGGAAATGATCATTATTGAATGAACAGTCTACCTTTCCCTTTATTATAGTGATGTCTTTACCACACATGTGCCACACTTCTCCATTGACTAAACTTGCAAGATTGCAGTGGGCCTCAGTGACGTAGTCATTAAAGGGCCAAGACACATGTCCCAAACCTCACTCTTCATAATGCAATATCTACCTGTCTATAGCCACCAGTTAATGCCGTTAGCAAGTATTCTTTACAATCCAATATCAGGGCTGCCTGAGACTGACCACTCCAAGTAATACAATAAATGTTTAATGGGTAAGCTACACGTGAGCCGCAAGCTGTGAATGCTAACATGTAACTGTGGCATGATTAATCGCATTTTGCTTCCCCGTATAGTGGTTGATATGCTGAGCCCTCCAGATGGTTCCACCCTCTTTTATTTAACTGTAAAAACAGGCATTCAATGAGCTTAGAACAAAATGAAAATAGGTGTACATAGAATATGCCTGTGTTGCAGCAACGTCGGTCTCTGCCTAAGCTATAGCATGAGAATACACTTATACATATACGTATACAGCATACCTGTAAAGATCGTATTTCTCTATGGGCATAGTGATTGCAGAATGTTAAAGATTACCTTTTTTTAAAAAGAGTATTTTTGTCTGTGTAAATCGCTACAAAAGCAAGCTGCATTTGCTTCAAGCACAGAACTGGGTATATGGCTGACATTTGATATGCAATGCAGGAGAAGCTCAGGCTTGCCCATAAGGGGGGGTGGTCGAGTTGTTTGTAGTGGCCCATCATTCCTGTAGTTATTATGCACCAATGCCAGACCATCCCCTCTTACAAGGACGCACAGCCCCCACCCTGACACTATGCCACAAAATGTATGTATCCCATATGCAAATACGTGGATGATGGGGTCTCAGCTGCTTCATGCAAAGGGGATCTATAGGTTTGAATGTAAAATGAGGTGATGAGGAATGATGCATTATGGCTGAATGACCCCAGAGACTCCCTGTACTTCCTGAGTGTATATAGCATAAACAAGCAATGCATGCCTTACATACATCATGCTAAGGAGAGATGGTGGGTCCATGCAGTGCTCTGCTGAGTCTATGCAAGAGAACAGATATGGAGGGAACGTCATTCATGTATTAAACAAAGGCAGGCTCCATTGTTACACATAAACATTTACTATTTAAAAAAATAAATAAAAATAGCAGAGCTAAAGCAAAAATGTGAAATTCCTATCATTAATATAACCAGCAAGAATCAACTGACGACACACATTACAATCTGATTGTAAAACCTCTGTAATATTTCCTTTAGATTTATCAAAACCTATCTTGTGCCAATGCCTACACCAACCCTTTGCTTGAATTTATATTCAGGTAGATAAGAACCCACACTAAATATCTGTTAGGAAATCTTTGGCCCCTTTCACACTGGCAATCTGATTAGGTCCGCCTGTCAGTTTTTCAGGCAGACCAGATCGGACCCTCCAGTCTCTTCTATGGAGCGGAGGATGTCAGCGGACACCCGCCGCCATCTGATCTGATCTTGTCAGCCAAAAACAGATGGATGAGGGATCTATTCCCCATCCGTCTAGCGGATTGTATTATTATTATCATTTAAGGTACTTATATAGTGCCATCAATTTATGCAGCGCTTTATATATACATTGTACATTCACATCAGTCCCTACCCTCAAGGAGTTTACAATCCAAGGTCCCTAACTCACATTCATATACTAGGGCCAATTTAGACAGAAGCCAATTAACCTACCAGCATGTCTTTGGAGTGTGGGAGGAAACCAGAGTACATGGAGGAAACCCACACAGGCACAGGGAGAACATGCAAACTCCAGGCAGGTAGTGTCATGGTTGGGATTCAAACCAGGGACCCTTTTATACTGCTAGGCAAGAGTGCTACCCCCTACACCACTGTGCCACCAGTATGACAGGTGATCCATTTCCATCCAAATGACCCATAGATGAGAGCTGTGTCCCCCCTACATAGTGGAGCGGACACGGACCTGCATCTGCCTGCTCAGTGGGGATCAGCGGGGAGATCTCCCGCTGAGCAAGTGGATCCCACATCACGGAGGTGCCCATGTGAAAGAGGCCTTATTCAGATTAGATTGTAACATGTTTGGTCAGCTTTAGATGTCCACTCCCTTAAAGCGGTAGTAAACCTGCACCTTTTTTTTTTTTTAAACAAAAAAACCTGCAAGGCACTACTCACCTTAGAACGAGGCGCCGGTGTCTCACCCGATCCACGCCGAGGGAGCTGACATGTTGCCTCGGCATGTCTTCCGGGTATTGCGGTTCCAGCGCTGTGAGTGGCTGAGGCTGCGATACGTCACTCCCGCGCATGCGCGCGGCAGTCTTTTTTCCGGCAAAGTCTGGCAGTTCTTCCGAACCTTCAGCTGGGCCTTAACAGCGCATACGCCGCATAACGTGAAAAGTAAATATCTCCTAAACCGTACAGGTTTAGGAGATATTCATTTTACCTACAGGTAAGCCTTATTATAGGCTTACCTGTAGGTAAAAGTTCAAAAAAAGACTATACAACCATTTTAAATATGTAAAATGGGGATGTCGGTGTGAACAGAAACATTTCAGATGGACCTCCATTGTGTAATCAGTGTGGAGATCTGCAATGACTTAGGGCTCATTGACACTGTTGCATTTTAGGCCTCATGCACACGAGTGCATTTGCCCATACAGTATAGAAAAATGGGTGTATTTCGGCACCCAGGAGGCACAGGAGGCATGTGCAGTCTGTAAAAATCAATGCTAGGCTAAAATATGTGCCTGTAAGTACCAGTGATTAGGGCCATATGAGTACAGGGATGTACGCAATGAACACAGAATCTATGCGTTTGGGGCCTATACCTTCATGTGCATAGGGCCCTGGGCATGCATATTGTTCAGATGTACCGATACCGAGTAGCAATAACTTTGTGGTGCGATTCAAACACATACAAAATTAACAGGTTTGAATCGCACTGCAAAGAATCGCATTCGATTGGAAAAGGAATGTGGTGTGATTCCTGTCCAAATAGCATGTGGTTTGTTGCACTGCTCCTGTGGGACTCAGGCTGAAGTCACTATAACAAGCATGGATTCACACATGAGCAGTGGGGAAACCATATGTGATTTGGACAGAAGTTGCATCGCATTCCTGTTCAAATCACATATGATTCTTTGCAGTGCAATTTGAGCCCATTCATTTTGTATGGGTTCAAATCGCACTGCAAAGGTATCAGTTTCAGGTATCGGAGCATTTGCACGAGTACAAGTACTCGTGATAATGCTTAGCATTGGCACCGGTATCGGTATTGATGCAACCCTATCTTAAAGTACATGCGAAAATGCATGTGACCAGTTTCCTCATACTAAAAACAATGTGTGTCCCCATCTCAGTTCTGCAGTGCGGTGCATTTCGAAAACTATGACATGTGTTTTAGTGCTTTGGGAGACCAATAGAAGTCAATGGCAGTGCAATAAGCACAAATACCATTTTTTTTACATTTCGGAAACATTTATTAACCTCTTGCTGATCATGTAACACACATAAGGGTTAGCAGGAAAAGTGGACATTAACGCCCAGCCCCTGCACATATGGCCTAATGGCGGCCCGAGGTTGTGTGCTGAGAGTGCGCTCATAGCACACTAACCCAGCTGTTCCCAAGAGCTCCCAGTCACATTTTTTCGATGGAGAGCCAGTGGAACGTGCTCCTGATCATGTGACCGCTGTAAGAGCCAATCTCATGACTGCACCATTTTGTGATGTCATCTTTCTTGAATCAGCTTATTCACTCCAGCTTTTGAATTGCATTGAAAACATGTCAAAACGCTTGCTTGCGCACAAAGGGAATGCGTGTTGACACAAGACAATGCACCTGCCTAACACTACAGAAAAACGCACCTCCATGTACATGCATTGGTATAAAGGACTTGGTGAAGGAAAAAAAGAGGACTTTATTTATTATTCCAGGTACTTATGAGAGTCTGGGCTGGAAATGACTAGTGGAGTTTGTAGAGATATATACATGAGGAACCAGGGTGTAATACATGTATGTGTGACATGTGTGTGGATGTGTACAGTATGTATGAGATATACCGTATGGAATAGCTGGGTGTCATACAGGTAAGTGTGGGGAGTGTATGTTGTGTACAGTATGTATGAGGTATACAGTATGTATGTGAGTATACATAGCTCCCAACTGTCCCTGATTTCGAGGGACTGTCCCTGATTTGGAGCAATGTCCCTCTGTCCCTCTTTCCTCCTCATTTGTCCCTCATTTTGGTCTGATCTATAGAGTTGTATATAACATGCACTTTTTATCTATCAAAAAGTGTTTCCCAGTGCTAAACCTTTCATCTGATTTCTAAATTGTTGCATTTGTAAATTCCAAAAAGCCAATATAAGGGAATAGTAGTGGTAAAAAAAGCACTTGTGGGTTTAACCAATCTTTTACTTTTCGTACAATTCTCCTGTAAGGGGGCGTGACAAGGGGGCGTGTCCTTAACCTGCATACTTTTGCTGATAGGTGTCCCTCATTCCCATCTCAAAAAGTTGGGAGGTATGGGTACACAGTATGTATGAGGTATATAGTATGTATGTGAGGTGTACAGTATGTTTGAGGTATACAGTATGTATGAGGTATACAGTATGTATGTGAAGTGTACAGTATGTAAGAGGTATACAGGATGGAGTAGCACGGTGTCATACAGGTAAGTGTATACAGTATGTGGTATACAGTATGTATGTGAAGTGTACAGTATGTATGAGGTATACAGGATGGAGTAGCACGGTGTCATACAGGTAAGTGTATACAGTATGTATGAGGTATACAGTATGTATGTGAAGTGTACAGTATGTATGAGGTATACAGGATGGAGTAGCACGGTGTCATACAGGTAAGTGTATACAGTATGTATGAGGTATAAAGTATGTATGGCTTCCAATGGCAGTAAGTATGTATGGCTTCCAAACACCCAACGAATAAAATTCAAAGTACTAACAATAATTTACAAAGCCATCCATAACTCTGCCCCCAGCTGCATCACTAACCTAGTCCCAAAATACCAACCAAGCTGCTCTCTTCGGTCATCCCAAGACCTCCTGCTCTTTAGCTACCTTGTCACCTCCTCCCATGCTCGCCTCCAGGATTTCTCCAGAGCTTCTCCCATCCTTTGGAACTCCCTACCCCAATCTGTCCGACTGTCCCCTAATCTATCCATCTTTAGGCGATCCCTGAAAACCCTTCTCTTCAAAGAAGCCTATCCAAGTTCTAACTAACACTGTTTTACTTCCTCCATCAGCTCATCCCCCCACAGCTATTACCTTTTGTATCATTTGACCCTTCCTTTTTAGATTGTAAGCTCTAATGAGCAGGGCCCTCTGATTCCTCTTGTGCCAAATTGTAATGTAACTGTAATGTCTGCCCTCATGTTGTAAAGCGCTGCGCAAACTGTTGGCGCTATATAAAACCTGTATAATAATAATAATAATGTATGTGAAGTATACGGAATGTATGTGAGGTGTACAGTATGTATGTGAGGTGTACAGTATGTATGAGGTATACAGTATGTGAGGTATACAGTATGGAGTAGCACGGTGTCATACAGGAAAGTGTATACAGTATGTATGAGGTATACAGTATGTATGTGAGGTATACGGAATGTATGAGGTATACAGTATGGAGTAGCACGGTGTCATACAGGTAAGTGTATACAGTACGTATGAGGTATACAGTATGTATGTGATGTATACGGAATGTATGAGGTATACAGTATGTATGTGAGGTGTACAGTATGAGGTATACAGTACGGAGTAACACGGTGTCATACAGGTAAGTGTATACAGTATGTATGAGGTATACAGTATGGTGAGGTATACAGAATGTATGAGGTATACAGTATGTATGTGAGGTGTACAGTATGTATGAGGTGTACAGTATGGAGTAGCACGGTGTCATACAGGTAAGTGTATACAGTATGTATGAGGTATACAGTATGTATGTGAGGTATACGGAATGTATGAGGCATACAGTATGTATGTGAGGTGTACAGTATGGAGTAGCACGGTGTCATACAGGTAAGTGTATACAGTATGTATGAGGTATACAGTATGGAGTAGCACAGTGTCATACAGGTAAGTGTATACAATATGTATGAGGTTTACAGTATGGAGTAGCACAGTGTCATACAGGTAAGTGTATACAGTATGTATGAGGTATACAGTATGGAGTAGCACAGTGTCATACAGGTAAGTGTATACAATATGTATGAGGTATACAGTATGGAGTAGCAGGGTGTCATACAGGTAAGTGTGTACAGTATGTATGAGGTATACAGTATGTATGAGGTATACAATATGGAGTAGCACGTTGTCATACAGGTAAGTGTGCACAGTATGTATGAGATGTACAGTATGGAGTAACAGGGTGTCATACAGGTAAGTGTGTACAGTATGTATGAGGTATACAATATGGAGTAGCAGGGTGTCATACAGGTAAGTGTGTACAGTATGTATGAGGTGTACAGTATGTATGAGGTGTACAGTATGGAGTAGCAGAGTGTCATACAGGTAAGTGTGTACAGTATGTATGAGGTGTACAGTATGGAGTAGCAGAGTGTCATACAGGTAAGTGTGTACAGTATGTATGAGGTGTACAGTATGGAGTAGCACGGTGTCATACAGGTAAGTGTATACAGTATGTATGAGGTATACAGTATGTATGTGAAGTGTACAGTATGTATGAGGTATACAGGATGGAGTAGCACGGTGTCATACAGGTAAGTGTATACAGTATGTATGAGGTGTACAGTATGGAGTAGCATGGTGTCATACAGGTAAGTGTGTACAGTATGTATGAGGTGTACAGTATTGAGTAGCAGGGTGTCATACAGGTAAGTGTATACAGTATGTATGAGGTATACAGTATGTATGAGGTGTACAGTATGGAGTAGCAGGGTGTCATACAGGTAAGTGTATACAGTATGTATGAGGTGTACAGTATGGAGTAGCACGGTGTCACACAGGTAAGTGTGTACAGTATGTATGAGGTGTACAGTATGTATGTGAGGTATACAGTATGGAGTAGCACAGTGTCATACAGGTAAGTGTGTACAGTATGTATGAG